>NC_073693.1:222824771-223124771 GCF_029784155.1 Uranotaenia lowii | reverse complement strand
TTTTGCTGGAAACCAGCAATCGGTTTTCGAATTGCTGGATTTTTCAGCATTCGATTGTGTTCTTGTCATTTTTGCTGAAAAATCAGCAATCGGTTTTCAAATTGCTGGACTTTCGAGCAATTGATTTAGTTTGCTGGAAAATCAGCAATCGAGTTGTCAAATTGGAGTCTGTTTGTTTCCGTACGCTGAAGCAAGGTGAGACTCTATTTTATGAAATTTGGTTAGATTAATATAATTATTTTATTTTCCTCTATATTCTAGCAACAAGATATCAAGTCAAGGGTGAGTTTTTATTGGACAGGTAGACATTCTATAAAAGATTCTAATCAAAATTATTCTTACAGGTGGCGGATGATCAACACTTTTGCACAAAGCTGCCTCCCCAAAGCCGATGCTATATATATAGAATATTGAAAAAAAAAATCGTGTATCTAAAAATAAATGTATCCCTTTATTAAAAATTGGGAGAAAATAATTGTTTTTATTGCTCATTTTATGTACCAGCCAGTAATCAAAATTTTAATTTGAATTGAAATATAAATTTGATACTAAATACAGCCGGTTGTGTTGAAAGAAATAGCTGGTTTCCAGCAATCTGGATTGCTGATTTTCCAGCAATCTGGATTGCTGATTTTCCAGCAATTTGAATTGTTGGAAACCAGCATTAACGTTTGCTGTTTTTTCCAGCAATTTAAATTGCTGGAAATTTTGCTGGAAAGTCAGCGGGACAAAAACCAGCAAAATTTTGCTGGTTTCCAGCAAAAAAAAATTTGCTGTGTGTGTATCGAGATTTTTCCTTTTGTGTATGTGGCCGTTAGTTTTACGATAACCCGTAGATAGCTTTGCGGAACAAGCGCCAAAATCAGCCTTCAGTGGTCAGTCTGGGTATCTGGTGTCTGCGATAAAACTTCCTTATTTTTGTGCCACTTAAAAACATTTTTACTGGAATATCTGCCGGCATAATCTGGCAAAAACGAAGCAAAACCTTATGAGATTGAACATCATGTATATTCGGATAGTTAAAATTGTAGGTTGCGAAATACGCACACAAGAGTACTTTTTTAAATCTTTTAAATGCGAAAACTAAAGTTTATGTTTTGAAAATTGTTGGTTTTTCCACAGGATCAGAGTCTTGAAAAATCATGATTTTATACCCAATCACCAGCAAATACATACTTTAATCTGCTAGGGACCTAGCCACAATAAAAAATAGTATTGGATTCAAACGCGGGAATTTGTTTGAAATAGGGGTTTTCGTTGTGTAATTTATGATGGACGACATCATAAATCATCTGTCTCATTGTCTCGGTACCGGCTATACCGTTTACGAGCTCTGGAACTGGCAAAAATTTGTTGTTTGAGGTTAGGTTTTAATGACTAATAGCTAGGTAACACTTTTAGCTTATCGGAAAAAAATTGCGGCAAATTTCAGCAATCTACAACTAGTTTTTTGCATATTGAAAATTTAAAAAAATCTGGTATGAGCCTTGACTTTCCTAATTACCCTTAACCGCAGTTGCCGCACGTGTGCTTCACTCCAACGCATGATTTGAACCTTGTGGACATTTTTGCCAATGCCAATTTTCTTCACTCACGCACAGATTTTTTCAGAAAAATGAATGATTTTGCCAGCTATCGATTTGATAATGATGGATCAAACAAAAAAAAACTATGCAAAATATTTTTTTTTCTTTTTCTCTTGCATCGCAAATCTATCAAAAACGCGCTAATTTTAAAATTTGAAAAAATAGGTCGGTTAGTACTTTTCACTGGTAGCAAAATGCTAGCAAAAATATTTATGTCCGATAACTAGGAAATATGCAATCAGCAAAAGAAAGTGTCCCATTTCCAAATTAACTAAGCTTTAATATTAATTATCATCATCTAATTTGTGCACTCTGCAATGGGCTGAACTCAAATAGTTTTTTTTATTTTACCCTGATAGAAGTGTTTTAAGACGGAATTCAAAAAACCTTTTCGTATGATGTTTAAACACGTTATAGATAAGGGGCGAAATGGGCGCCTTCTGGAGGGGTAAGTTGAGCATTCTCAACCCCAAAATTGAACTGCATGTCCATCTCTAAGGGCACGAGGGTGTTTTTGAATTGCATTTTTTTAGATTTTCAATACGCCTGTTAAAGTTTTTTTTTGGTCAAAAGGAACGATACATTTTTGAAGATTCCTAGAATGCAATGCGGTTTTGAAATTGTTCTATGAAAAATTGCGCAAATTGGTTTGAAGAATTTTATTTTGTTCTCACGCAATGCTATTGAAATTTCAATTTATGGAGCTCACTGAAAAAAATCTTTGGTTACAATTTTTTCGAAGACAGCAGAGCGGCAGGATTAGCGAGAGAATAGTTAAACCGTCCCAAAAAAAAACATATTTTTTTGCGTGAGTGAAAAATTCTGGCAACCGTAATCTCGCAACACTGAGTTTCTGTCAAACTTTCATAAATATTTTTTTCAAAAAAATCTTTTTTGATATTAGAAACTCACTACATATTCAAAAATAAATTAGGGTTACCAGAAATTTAGAGTTACCGATGCAACGATGTGGCAAAAATTAAATTAAAATCAAGTTGAGTTGTATCTTTTCACTTACGATGAATTGTTCAAATCACATTTTGATTTAAGTTTGGGAATTACAATCGTGCAGCTAGTTGAGCTGGAACCAACTCATGCCTTTTTTTTCTTCAAAAGAATAAACCTTATCTAAGGCCACCCTCGTGATATAGCTCAGTTGGCAAGTCAGTTGCTTTCTGAGCAGATGTCCGTGAGTTCGAGCCCAAGAGTAAACATCGATCACAGTTGTACCGGATAAGTTTTTCAATGACTTGTCCGCCAACTTAATCGTTGATATAAGTCGCGAATGACATAAAGATGTTAAAACGACTATAATCGAAACAAAAAAAAAAAAAAAAAAAAAAAAAAAAAAAAAAAAAAAAAAAAAAAAAAAAAAAATCTAAGGCCACCGACACCATCTCAACCAGCCGCCCCATCTCTTAGCATGGCATATTTTATTTATACTCCAGCAATTGATATTACAAAAACAAATGTAATGCACCGTTCACGATATATCGCTGAAATGCAAAAAAAATCACACATTCAATTGTGGATAACTCGTATCGCGTCACAATCTTCTACAAACTTTTTTGTTATTGTATGAACTACAATTCCTGAAATTCTGAGCTTTCTAGCACTCTGGAAAAATATTTTAGAACTCAAAGAGTGAAAGTAGGTCGATTTTTCATGCATTTTGCCGAAAATTTCCATACAAATTTCAAGTCCTTTGCGCCAGCTCGTGCTTCTGTCAAATGACCTGAAACTTTCAGAAAGTCATATCTTTACCTAAATGCACCAATCTAGGGGGTGTCGCGTAGAAAATATGGTTTTTTTTTTGTTATGAGCCAGTCTAGACTGTCATAGCCAAGGAATCGAGCGCATTGTTAAGATGGTGTCGGAGGCTTAAGGCAAGGATTACTCTTTTGAAAAAAGGCATGAATTGGTTCGATCCCAACAAGCTGCACAATTGAAAATTACCGAACTTAATTCAAAATGTGATTTGTACAATTTGTTGTAAGTTCTCATTTGTTTTCAATTTAATTCTGGCGTCAAAAAAAACTCTGTTCAACTTGATTTGAGCTTAATTTTTACAAAACCATGACATCTCATTATTCTAAATTTCTGGTAACCCCTATTTGCTATTTTGCATATTAATTTATCACATTCTTGTGAAAATAATATTTATGAAAATTTGACGAAAAAATTCTGTCGTTCGTTTGGACTAAAAGTAACATTTTTAGACTACAGGCATATTGTAATTCGAAAAAAGTTGTAGTTCGTCACACCCTAATGCTCACCGAAATTTTGAACCATAAATATTTATTTTTCCAAAAATATGAAACAAAATCACGATTTTGTGCTCAAATAACTAAGGAAGCAGTTAAAAAATAGTTAACTAGAGTTCATTAAAGAAAAACATTAGAATTCAAGTCAGGAAAAATCACCGAAATACGACTACAAGGCAAACTAAGACAAACAAAGCTTATTACAAAAATAAATAATTTACAGTTTTGGCAATAGAAAGTGAATAAAAAAAATATTCAAATAATCTCAGATTGTGTCAAACAATTGACTTGTATAAATATCTGAAGTTTCCATGCAGACTTTTTTATCATGAAACCTCCCAATAAATAAAACAGATTTGAATTGAATCCCAATTCATCGTTGTATTGATAGTCCTATGAATAATTCAGTTTTCCCATACCCGATTTGTGCCGTTTTTCGACAACCGTGGAGCTCAGTGCTCCAAACCCCAAACGAACAGCTCCCTGTGTTGTGGCTTGAAAGTGAAAACACGAGGGTCCCCGTTTGGTTCGAAGAAGAACTGTGATGGGGACCATTTTTTACCGCCTTTTTTTCAGCAACAAGCCTAATACACCGTTTCCGTAATAAAATATTCAAATGAAAACATTCCGTTCGTCGTGAGGTCCTTACCGAGACCGGGAAGGAGTGCGAAAAATGTTGAGAATGAAAATAAAAGTGTTACCTACCTATATGAAGGTAAGTAGGAATGTTGGTGGAAGTGCAAAAAAAAATCCTGCAAAGAATCGTTCGCGAAAGCTCGACAGGACTCAACAGGTGAGAATTTGTGAGTATTTTTCCCGGATGAATTATGCATAATGAAACACGTTATAATAGCCGTGAACAATACGCGGTGTGAAGATTGGCTTAAACTATAGAGCTCATTATTTAACAGAAGTGGTTATACAAATTAGTGCGGTGCCTTATGAGGAGACTTGGTTAATTTATGGTGCAATAAGTGACGAACCGTGTTTTAAAAACTTACACCATCAGCAAACGTTTACGGATCCTGGTAACTCCACCACCGTTGGCGATATTTGACAGCCAATGGGAGTTGGAGTTTCCGCGTACCGAACGTTAATTCATCTTTAATGCTACAAAGTGATATGTGTAGAGGAAGTGTCGTTAAGTGATTGTGTTTTGAGAACGATTGGGTAAGTTATAAATTCAAATCATTTTTAAATAGATAAAATAAAAAAAAAATATGACAATTTATGAATTAATGTTTGTGTCATGGAAATCCTGGTAACACACAAAATTCAGATTGGTTTTAAAGTTTTCAAACGCTAGTCTATAAACGATGGATAATACCTTTGATTGGGTTAAGAAGAATTTGATGAAAACCATTTAACATCTGCAAAAAAAACTGTACATTGCTCTAAATCAAGGTGTTTTTGAGATTTTGAATTTTTGTGATTTTATCCAAAAGTTCTGTGATGAATTTCTGTGCTGCTAATTCCTTCAATTTCATTGAAAATTCATGATAAATTGGGTCTTTTTTATATTTTAGTTGAAAAAAATCAGTTCACATTGAAAATCTTATCATACTCTTCTAATTCAAAGTTAGAAACCTTAATTTGATATTGACCGAAAAAATATAGTTTTGGAAATCCATTCAAAATTCAAAAACTCTGTGAAATCTGTGAATTTTAAAAATTCTGTGATCTATGACACAGATTCTGTGATAAAAATTTGCTCAAAATTCTGTAAAATTACAGATTTTTCTGTGATTTCAGCACCCTTGCTCTTAACAACTCATTCAAAAAATATAGTTAATAATAAATTCCAGTTTCTTATGAATCACGAAAAAATTTAGTTTTAAATATAAAAAAAATCACAGAAAGTCAATAAGCAATTCAACGTCCAACGCTAAGAAGGCGGTGATTGAACATTGAAAAATTGAGAGAAAGTTAAAATGACAAAAACTTAGTGATTTAGTAAAGTTTTTTAGACTTTTCTACGAGAAATGCGGATGTTTTCTTTGAAAATGGTCTTAAAATATGTGAATTTGTATTGAAAATTAACCAACTTTACTAAATCATTTGGCAAGGAACCCACGAGAACCCACCGACATTTTCTACATGTAATAAGATCATAATCACAACTGTCACTTCTGGAAAAATGAGGTACGCCAAACTGCTCGCAAGCAAGTAATTGCAGTTTGAAAAATGTATAATTTTAACCTATTTTTGCGATTTTGACATAAAAAATCTGCGAAACGAATAAGTTTTCCACTAGAATATCTCACTTGAGTCCATTCCAATCGAATACTGTGGAAATTTGAGGTATTGAATAGCTTAAAAAAAATATGTAAAAAAACCATTTTTTGCAAGGTTTCCGTAAATTATTATTTTTTGCAAGGTAAATACACAAAATAGAGCTTAACAATGTTCTACAGAGTTGATGTGAAAGATATAGTAAACAACTTTGTAGAAGAAACCATGCCTGTATCTTGCTTCTGTAAAAAGTTAGATTTTGGCGCCACCTCGTGGAGAAAAATAGAACCAATTCAAATTCATCAATAGATAGCGCAAATATAGTCGAGTAACTTTGTCGAAGACACCGATGAGCTACAACGAAGCCTCTGGCCTGCAGTCAATTTTGACCGCAAAAGTGTGGTTCCTGGCCCACTGTGAGTCGTGTTGAATTTCTGTTTTCAAATACGTGAATTCTTTGTTTTGTTTCGATTATAGTCGTTTTACCATCTTTATGGCATTCGCGACTTTATCAACGTTACAGTTGGCGGATCGTTATTGAAAAACTTACACGGTACAACTGTGTTCGATGTTTACTCTTGGGCTCGAACTCGCAGACATCGGCTCAGGAGACAACAGACTTGCCAACTGAGCTATATCACAAGCCCAAAACCCGTGAATTCGGTTTAGGGTAAATGTACCCGACCTTGGCACCTAAAGCATGGTTTACCCTTTTTTTCGACATTCTTACCTTCCTGTTGAGTGTACCATATAACATCATTTGAAGAATTTACTTGCTAACTTGCTTAGAGTTCAACAAAAATATGTTTTCTCTTAGGAACATTCATTAATGTGAGTAAAATGCATGCAAAGTACTCACTGCGGTGCTCCAATTACTTGGCCGCCGTACCAATAGTTTGCCGTTTCGATGATCCGATTCTTGGCCACCAGCAAAGTGCAATAGATCTTTACCAACAATGCTAAATTGACAGTTAACAGAATCGTTGGCTATTCTGAATATAAGGCCACTGACAGAATGACGTCAGCTGAGCGTAAAGTTCTATGCGACGATGGAACACCGGCACTTCCCGGCAATGCTATACAAACCGTGTGGAGCACATCTTTCAGATTTCCCCTCAGATTTCCCCTTTTTTGACAGATTTAAGCTTTTTTCTTCAGATTTGAGCTTTCATCTCCTATGCTCTCAAGGCAAAAAAAGCTTAAATCTGAGGAAAAAAAGCTTAAAAACGAGATTCACCAAGACTTACTCAAAAGATGTTGGTCACACGATACATAGACAAATCGTGTAACGTTGCAGGGATCTGAACACCGGGCGCCACTCATACAACAAAAAGGCTTTTGAAAACATTGATGAAATTTGGTTGAAAGGGACGCACAAAATAAGCTTTCATTTCAAAAAGTCGGAAGTCCAGAAATTCCGCAATGCGATTGCGACACATAGGGTTATTTTCACTACCAAACAACTGTCTTCATATTGTGGAGTTTGACTTCATGAAGTAAGAAATTGAAAAATTCCTTAAATGGTATTTAAAAATTTTGCTCTTTTGAATTTGTTAGCTGAGATTATGAGCTTCTAGCAAGAGCCATCTCGAATACCCGGGGCGTTGCGCAGTGGTTTGACACGCCAAATAGATGTTAGAATGTAAACCTTGCTAAAATATTTTTTTTTAATTCGACTCACATCAAATATTTGAAGGAATAATTGGAAAGCAAACGATATTTTCCTGAACTTCCAACTTCTGTTTCCATGAAAAAAATTAGAACAAAAATCCAAAAAAATAAATCTGAGTAGATATATGGTTCCCAAGCAATAGAAATCGATTCCAAAACTCAATTAATTATGTATTTTATATACCAAAGTCATAAATTGCCATCGATCTAACAATTTTTAGATAAGAAAACATCTTAAGTCTTGTGAGATGCTTAATTTAATTTAGTTTTTTTTTTAATATTTTTTATTAAAGTACAAACAATCAAAAAATTCGGTATGCACAGAATTGAAACAAATTATTCTCTTCGCAATGAAAATATATTCAAAATTTTTTAAGCTTAATTTGGACCTGAAAAACATGAAAAGATATGTTGGTATGCCAAGAAAAAGACCCTGCCAAAATAGGGCTCACTTACCCTATCTTTCCTTTTTCAGATCTGTTTCACCAAAAATTTGTAGTTTTATAAAATGACGTGAACCTCTGCTAGTTATTAAAAAAAAAGTTATTTGTGCGGCCCGCCGACAAGATTTCAAATTTAAATTGGCCCGTTGGTTCAAAAGGTTGCTCACCCCTGCCTTAACCTAATTGGGTTCATTTTATTTTATTTATTTACATAGTATTCCGTCTCACGACATAACTTGACGAACATAATTCCTAAAATTCACTCGGTTCATAGCAACCGTTCTCCAATTTCTCGGGCACCTGGGTTCATTAGTTCTCCAATTATGCCAAAAAATATGTATGAAATCCTTTCTCATCGTTTCTGTCGTCCCTTTGAAAGAAAGAATCAAAAAACATTTCTTATAACCCAAATAAATAAATTAATTAAACTTTTTGTGTCCTGGATTCCACTCCACTGGCACTCCAAATTAATTTTTGATTATAGTCGTCGAACCTAATTTTCCTTTTTTTTTTTTTTGTCCCTAAAGTTGATATAATAAGAAGAATACAAAGGTGTTGCATATATAAGTTCCGCTCAAGATCATATTTTACTTTTCAAAATTATGCGAGTAATTGATGTTTTAATGGAAAACTTGTTACAAAAACCCGAATTATGCTTTTTTATGATTTTTTTCACCATTTTATTCATTAAGAAACAGTTTATAACGGTCATGGGTTACATAAATTGACGTTCAAAGAAAGCATAGATTTGTGAAAATTGCAGCAGAAATGCGTTTGTTTCTAAAGCTTCTAAACCTTTCATAAATTTCGACAAAAATGACAAAGCTGGTATGAAAAGATCTTGAAAAAGGGTTTTTCAATATTTCAATAAGATTAATAATAATCATTACCTAGATCTTAGGAAAAGAAATGATTCCGCTCAATATCAGATTTCGACTAGTTCTGCTCAAGACCATTTACTCTATAGACTAAGAATTTTAATACAAATATTTGGTCGAATAATCGGTCCACAAAACAAAGACCCGGATATCAAATTCCAATAAAGATAAGACTAAGCTTGCCAGGTTGCCCAGATGTAGCCCGATTTTGGTCAATTTATTTGCAAAATCAAACGAAAATTTGAATTAGTTCATTAGAAATAGAATTATATATTTTGCGTCGAAATTTTCTGAGCAAATTTCATCAAAATTAACATGAACGATTTTTTTGGAAACTTAAAACATGATTTAACAATGACTGATGTGTTTTGATATAATAAACAGGTTATCAAGTGCCTTTCTTCATGATTATTTTTAAATAATTTTTATATAAGCGGATATTGAGCAAATAACCCAAAATGGCAGGGCCTAGATATTGGCGGGAATATTTCTGGTAAGCTTAAGTAAGAATAATTCCGGGTTTTGTGGTTCCAAATTTGCTTATAAACATTATAATTCGATGTCTGTGATCGGATTTCGGATTTTTTACAGTTTTGTTGTTATTTAAACCCAGTTTGGATCATCATTGAGAAACAAAAACCTGATTCGAATCTTGGTTTTGCATTTAAAATCTCAACTAGATACATTTTCCATACTTGAAACTCATCATTTCGGAATGTAAAATATACAACTATTACAACATTTCAACTTCTTTTACAGAACTGAAACTTAAAAAAGTTTTATAATGGTGATCCATAATAGAAAAATCCGAATTTCATCATTCGCCATCGTTATATAGATTATCAAATTGCGTTTTAAATTAAAAAAAAACTGCAGAAAGAATTCATTTAAAAGCTGAAAATTCAGAATTCAAAAAGGGGAAGAACACTATATATTGAACACCATCTTTGGGATTCAACACATTTGTGGCCAATAAATAATAACGAAAGGTTTTTCTGATAAAATTTTGATAGCGTAGCTTAAGCTTATTTCCTTGCTTCGAATCGATATATTTTTTTTCGCAGAAATATGTTTTGAAATTATGATTGAAGCCTTTTTATTCAAAATCACTTTTGTCCCAATGATTAAACACAATGATTCAAATATTGAACAGGCAATGTTCTAATTATATTATTGAACACGTAAACATTGAATTTTATTGCATATATTTAGGGGTATTTCGCTTGATAGTACACGCTCGGCCATGTTGAACCATTAATGCTTGAAAAATAACCATAATCGAAGTTTTGTGGATCAAGTCATTTTATGAGTTTTCAGTGAAAACTCATAAAATGAGATTTGGAGGAGAACTTGGATTATGGTTATTTTTTAAACATGGTCGAAAAAGTAAAAATCAGCAGAAAATCGAGGATTTTTATATTTCATTCGCTTAAACATAAAAAAAAATCAAAGGAAGAGACCATGTATAATAGTACAATTAAATCCGTGTTATTTTCAAAAAAGCTTTTATTGGAAAATGGAATTTCTAAAGGGTTGTGTGGTAATATGTGTCGATCACGACAGGGTTCAAATAATATTTTAAGTCGGCCACTTCCGGATGATCCGCTGGTTCTAACTTCCCGGTGACTGCACCCGATGCTGAGCCCGTTTTGCCCTTTTCCAGTGCTGTTCTTCTACCAGCAGCTCAGGATGGGACAGACTTGCCGAATTAGATGAAGCCCCTCATCATTCTTATCATCTGCAATAAAAAGATAAAAAAAAATGATTCTTTGAAATGTTCCATGGAACAATGTAAACTAAATAGAAATATAAAAAAAATGTAGCTAGCTTACCTTTTGGAAGATTCCAAAGATGAGTAGTTCAAGCAGCTTTTCAAATAAACCGGGGTTTCGCCCCCGGCGCGCAGATGAAAAGCCACAGTTTCTAGGGGGAGGAGCATTCGTCTTCTTTACACCACTATCTCGTTGGTGTTGCTGCTGGAAGTTCCTGATACGAATCCTCTTGAAGCTTCAGATTCACCACCCGAACGGGACTGTTTTCCTTTGAAACTGCTAGCCATTTAGAGCAGCTGTGGTCCACCACGATGGTGTTAAATTTTCGGATCCGCTCGTTCTGTTTGAGAAAAAAAAATTGGAGGTTATTGACGAGGGGGATTTGGAGGATGTGAAATATAATTTCAAATTGTCATAACTATATTGTTTAATTCTTCATACTTAACCGATATATGATCAAATAATCCTCCGGGAGCTGCATAATAACTAAAAACTCTATAAAACCCGACCCACAGCCGTAGAAAACAAACAACCGAACTGCGTGTCCAATAATGGCAACTTTTTTTCAAACAAAACGCGTTTAAAATTTAACCATTTTCTAAGTTCACCACCAGAACTTAGGAAATGCTTGAAATTCAACCGAACACAATGGTTGAAAAATAACAATAATGACAGTTCTGTCGGAAAAACCATAAAGTGGTTCAAAAAAAGTCATTTATGGTTGAAAAAAAATGAGCGTGTATGCCTTGCAGGGGCGATTTGGGTTAAGCTAGCAATCAAGAAACAGTTTGTTTACATTTCCAAACGCCAACCGATGTTTGTTCAATAACTGGTACATGCATTTCTCTACGAAACGAGTACTGCCAGATTGAACGTTCAATAATTGGAACATTGGCGTTTTCTGTGATCCAATCATTGAACACTTTAATTTGTTAAATTTTAAGAAAATAAGGATAATAAAGGCTGCCACTCTTCCAGAAATCATTCAAAAAGACTTAGTTGAAAACACTCATATCATTATCTTAGACGTTTATTTGTCTTTTATCCAATTTTTACCCCAATCAAAAATAGGCTGTTTTCTTCATCCAGTCGAAAAACCAAGCCAAAATTTGAACACATATTCAAGTTTCGGGGATTGTGGCTTTAAGAGTCCGAGATTTTTGATAAAAATTTGAACAGAGGTAGAAAATGCTTCAACAGTGGCACAACGAATTTTGATTCATTTTTCTACTGTATATTATTGTTTTAATTGGTAAATGTTTTACTAGTGTTCAATATCTGGTACCTGTTCAATAACTAGTGCTTCTATCCTAGAAGATTTCTGGTTTAGTGTTTTAATACAAACTTCGTTTGTTTAATCATTATTAAAAGAAATAACTATCTAAAACTTAGATTAAAAATCCCTTGTCAGATTCAGAATCCAGATTTTGAACTCAGGTTCAAAAGGCAGGATTCAGATCCGGAATTCTAACAAAAAAAATCAGATTCAGGATCAGCTCAAAGTTAAGTTTTATAATCAAGATAAACATACCAGTGTGAAAATTTCATTTTGGATTCAAATTTTAGGAGATCGTGTTTCACAGTTTTGAATCAAGATTCCAAATTTAAATTTTAAATCTAAGCAGAGTCAGTTAAGAAAAACAAACCTGCCGGAACCTATAATATAAACTAAAATTTGGATTTATTTTGAAGATTTCGTTCTTTGAAAAAAAAAAATTTTTCTTTAAATATTCACAGGGTTCTGATAATAAAATAAACTATTAAATAATTTTTATTTATTAAAGAACTTGTACTTAACCTTCAAGCGAAAATAAAGCTATAAACATATTTTATTGTATTTCATATTGCAAACTAAAGACATACGCCGGCTTAGCCGATTAAGGCTTTATAGACTGAATAAATTATTTAAAACTGCTCAGTTATTCAAAAACAAAGGTTAAAACTAAAATTTTAAATTTAAATCCAGTTTACAAGAGTAGAACATGAATCTGATTTGAACTGCAAATAAAATCTTTTACTTTTATTTCTAAATATTTGCATTTAATTTTTTTTCCAAAACTAATTTTCAATAAGTTTTGCATTAATATTTTGAATCAGATTAATAACTAGAAATTCTTGGATCTGAAACTGAATTTTTGTTCACACTAGTTTCTTGTATGGCAAAAACTAAGAAAAGAATTATTTAATTCTAATTTGAAAACGTCATTTGTAGCTTGTGTTTTTTTAAGTGAATCTGAAATCTTTCTTATGCCGTATTTGTTTTCACCCTGCGTTACTGAAAAAAAATCTGTGTTTTGGCGAAAACAATTCTGACTTTCAGTGATTTCACCCAAAAATTCTGTGATGGTTTTCTGTAACGATATTTCTATATGTATCATTAAAAATTCATGAAAAATTAGGTTCTTTTTTACATTTTACTAGAGAAGAATTAATTATACCCTACTAATCTTATCATATTTTTGTAACATAAACTTATAAATCCGAATGCTATATTGACATCAAAAATAAAAATTTTGGGAAATACATAAAAAATTGAAAAAATCTGTTAATTCTGTGAACATTCCCGCAGATCTGTGCTGAAAATTTGCTCAAAATTCTGTGAAATAGCAGATTTTTTTGTTATTTCGGCAATGGTCCATGGTCCATGGCTGGTGGTCCACCGGTTGTGCACCGAGTGCTGTCAAAGCTTTTTTTATATGAAAATGACAGCAGTTAGTGTATAAACGGTTGGCCACCAGATGAAATACGGCTTTAGTTTCAAATGTGAGTTTATTTTCACCTTAATTAGCAAACAAGGAGAAAAACATCTAGAATTTCTAAGCAGAATTCTAAATAAGTTAGTGTTTTTTTTAATCATTTCAAAACTGAAAATCGACTTATATGCCATTTTAATCTTGACTCTGAAGCTGCAATCTGCTTCAAAGCTTTTGTGAATCCTGTTTTTTTTCTGAATAGCGCTAGGGTTGGGAAGAATGACAGCTTGCTGTTAAATTCCTTGAAAAAAAATCTGAATCGCTAATCGCTGATTAGAAATGTACTAAAAAGTGCCGGCCATCGACCAGATACCGAATATTGACCTTCACCATTATTCGGTGGAACGAATGTACCGACGAATATTTTAAAAAGGTTTTAAATAAAAAAACAAAAGCAATTATTTAAATATCCTTCTATTTCTTCCATCTTAATGCCCCTCATGTTTTTGAGATGATTATTTTCAACCAGATGATATTACCAGATGATATATCTTTTTCAGGGTTGCTAGCGATTTTTTGTTTTGAAATTCCAAAGTTTTTCCCGGTTTTCTCCAGGCTTTTTCCCGGTTAAAAATGATGATTTTTTCGGTGTGTTTCATACTCGTTTTTAATATAAAATGAAAGTAAATCATGACATCAGTTTTAATAAATTTTTGGAACGAATAAAACGAAATTGGCATTCATTGTTTTGCTTCACATTGACGATGCTCAACACTGATTTGTTGTAATCTATGTTTTAGAAAAAAATGTTCTTTTAAATACAAAACAATAAATAAATTTATTAGAGCCCTAGTCATTTCAACTAAGGATTCGAGAAAAATATTTAATCGTGAATAAGACAGGGGTGAACTTTAATCGTTTGGATGTAAAATATTATTTTGTATCAGAGCTAACACCTCAGATTTTGAAAGGAGCTTGTTTTCGACACAATCCTACATAAGACAAATATTCCAGCTTAGGAAACTTTAAACAAAGTTTAACGTAGGAAAATGAAAAAAAAAACACTTTTTTCGGCTTCGTTTCTCTGGCCAATTCAAATGAGATACCCAACAACATTGAAAAACGTTTTTTAAGGTGAAGAAGATATTCGTTTTGTCAGAAAAATTGAACTCTGCTTAGAAAAGACTCACGCTGCCAAAATATTTGCTTTTTGCAAAAATAATTACATAAAACAAGTCTATCGAACACTGAATCATTTGACATCGAAAAACTAAAACTGGTGGTTGTAAACGAAATAACATAAGAGGTTATTAGTGACACATTCGGGATTGCGAAGAAATCTACGTTGAGAAAAACTGAAATATAACACGCTATATATCTTTCATAAACCATTGAACCACATTGTGCAAAATTGGAATCAATGAGGTATCAAACGATTTGTGATTAGTTTTATCAATTATTGTGTTATTCTTTAATTTATAACATTTGAGTTATGCTTGTAAGTGTAGCACACATACTATTTGCTTCGCAATAAGTTAAAAGGGGATTTCAACTTCGTTTGTTTACTGATGAACGCACGGGAAACTAAAATAAGCGCACATGACGAAAATCTATATCGAGACTGTCAAAAATTACTTCTATATTTAGAATAAATTAAAAAAAAATCCTGAAATTCCATGAAAATTTTTCAAACTTGACAAATTTCCCGGTGAGGTGTCGAAATTCCCGGTTATTTCCCGGTTTCCCGGTGACGAGATAAAATTCCAAAGTTTTTCCCGATATTCCCTGTTTTCCCGGTACGCAAGCAACCCTGCTTTTTCAAGTAGGAGAAAGGACATCAGATGAACTGTCGCATCTAAGGCGTCTATCACCAAGAAGATATCTTAAAAATATTTGTTAAAAAATACGATGATCTTTCATTTTAATCATAACATACTTTCAATAACATGGTCGAGCAATTCAGGACGGTTTATTTGAAAAAATTGTTTAAAAAAAGGATAAATCTGAACAAAATCTAGGCATGCAAAAGACACCACTGCTGGGTGCCTTGCGAGGCATTGCATGACTAAATTATATGCAATACTTCGCGGGGCACAAGCAGTGGTGTCAATTGAATTAATTGTTTATCATTGCCAAAAGACATACCCCTGTTAAATAGCTAATAACTTTTTTGTCTAATAAGATACGAAGTTACGGTCTTCGACAAAGTTGTTCAGCGGAAAATTTCCTTTAAAGATTTTATAAATTGACACAAAAACGATTAGCAGGCTCGGCTCCACAGAAGGAGCAAAACTGATGATGATTTTTCAGTACAAAGATGTTTCTCATCATCCAGCGTTAGTGGTCTCACTCGATGTCACTAACATTAACGCCCCCTTAGAGGAAACTGCTTCATTCTTCAAAAACGCCGATTACGAAGCTATCTCTCGAGTCCTAGGTTCCATCGAATGGGAGAACGAGCTCGATTTCTCTAACCCCAATGCTGCCGCTGCGACTTTTTCAAACATACTGAACTACATAATCGATCGTTATGTTCCGAAACGTAGCTTACCTTCCAACCCTTGAGCTCCCTGGGTCACTAACCAGCTGCGACAATTGAAGACGGCTAAAAACCGTGCTCTTCGATACTACAGCAAGCAAAAGTCCCTCTGCACAAAAGAAGAATACCGCAAACTAAACACAGCGTACAAAAAAAGCAGCAGGCGTTGCTACCAGAACTATCGTCAAAAATCAGCGGAAAGAATCCGGACTTCCATCTCAAATGTTCTTGAACAGCAACTCAACAAACACCTATCCTGAAATATGTAATCTTTTTGCTAAGAGGTTTTCAAGCGTTTTCACAACGGGGTCCATTTCCTCAGAGCAACTGGATATGGCTGTAAGAAATATTTCACTTCTAGATTCTTCCTTAAACGGTATCTCATTCGATGACACAGCCATTTGGAAGGCGACAGCTAAGCTTGAAAATTCATCTTCTACGGGTCCGGACGGGATACCAGCTATCTTCTTGAAACGTTTCATGCCACACCTACTGACTCCCATTAGGCATATTTTTCGCAGGCTTCGCTGGACTCCGCAATCTTTCCCTCGCTTTGGAAAGAAGCTTACATGTTCCCTGTTCACAAAAAGGAGATAAGGAAGATATAAACAACTACCGCGGAATTTCAGCTCTCTGTTCGATAGCAAAACTGTTTGAATTGGTTGTTCTGGATCCAATTTTTTCATCCACGAATCAATACTTTTCCAACGATCAACACGGATTTTTGCCAAAACGATCCATGACTACAAATTTGCTGACTTTCACATCGTTCGTGCAAGAAAGCTTTGCCATGAAGTCTCAAACTGACGCCATCTATACTGATTTGTCTGCTGCTTTCGATAAAGTTCTCCGCTTGTTCAGGTGTGCCTCAGGGAAGCCACTTGGGACCGATAATTTTTGTCATCTATTTTAACGATGTACTCACTGTCCTCGATGGACCTAAACTTGCGTATGCTGATGACCTCAAACTTTTTCACACCATCAACAGCCAAGAGGACATCAAATTCTTGCAAAGGCAGTTCAATACCTTCGCTCACTGGTGTGACACCAACTGCCTGCCTCTGAACCGGAGTAAATGTGCTGTCATTTCATTTTCTCGCAAGCGGAACTCTATACACGCGGAGTACACTCTTGGTAACGAAACCATCGCCCGGGTGAACCACATCAACGATCTGGGCGTGATCCTAGACCATCGGCTGGAGTTTAAGACTCATACGAATTACATCGTTGATAAAGCATCTAGAAGTCTTGGCTTCTTATTTCGGGTAACCAAGGAGTTCAAAGATGTGTACTGCCTAAAAAGCTTGTATTGCAGCATCGTTCGCTCAACTCTCGAATATGCATCAGCAGTTTGGTGCCCATTTTACCAGAATGGAGCTGAACAAATTGAGGCTATCCAACGGCGCTTCATGCGGTATGCCCTGAGACACTTGAACTGGCTAGATCCGTTTCGTTTACCCAGTTACGAAAGCCGTTGCCGCCTAATTGATTTGGACACACTTCATGTCCGCCGAAACGCTGCACGTGTTTTAGTCGTAGCGGATCTCCTCGCATCGAGAATTGACTCTCCCGTGTTGCTGGAAGCTATTCCCCCCAGTGTGCGACCCCGAGGACTAAGGAACCAAAATCTGCAGCTCTATGTTCCAATACGGCTGAACAACTACGGAGCCAACAACATTTTTAGAACTTTTAACCGCTTCGCCGAGTACTTCGATTTCAACGTTTCAAGAGCCACTTTCCGAAGAAAAATTTTAATGGTATCGAGGACTGTGTAGACTAAGGTAGTTTCTAACTTGTTTGTAACTCATTATTTTATTAAGCTATCATTAGGATGATCCGTTGATGTTTTTACACAAATAAACAAATAAACAAATTAAAATATTCAATTTTCCCATACAAACCTAAAAGTCCAAATTTACTCATGTAAACGTTACTTAAAAATTCTGCAAAAAATCATGGATGAGTTTTGAACCAAAACGAAGCTTTTAAGACCCCAGGGTTTGAGAAATTCAAAATTGACCCCAAATCGTCTCAGTCTAATCAAACATGCCACATTCCCCTTAGCAGAAAAAAACAATTGAAAAATATTGAAAAAGTGATCAATACCTCGGATAACGGAACTTATCATATTATTTAAGAAGTGCTCAAAATCTGGAATCAGCTCGAAATGCCACAACATCATTTCCTATGATACTCCCCCATCTATTTCATTTAGCAAAAAACTATTTTCTTGAAAAGGCCGAGCCTTGCAACTTTGAGACTACCGTTTTCGATGCGATTGAAAAGAACGAACACAAAAAAATCAATTTATGTTTGAGGCTGTAGGCTCTAACCAAAACTGGTAGTCCTACTGAAGTACATGCTACTGCGGCTAGTCGCCTGGATAGGAAATAAATTATGTTAATATGTATTTATTCATGGCAAACGAATGTACCGAGACCAGACCAGGCAAAGCCAGACCAGAGAATGGAGGATACTTTGGGCTTTGCTTGATCTTGATACCGAACACAGCAGAAGAAACCACATCAAGATCTTCTCGGTTGCGTTTCTAGATGGGCTGGGGGAGGAAAAGCTCGAAATATCTTCTACTTTAAGCCGCTTCTACGACAAAGCAGAGTAGGTATTCTTGAAAAGTAGACGAAAAAAGTGAAGAAACCGGCAGGATGCAACAGACAAGGCGATGGAACAGAGAAAAAATAGCAAACTTCAGCATCAATGATGGGCTCAAAGGGCCCCCTCGATGGGAGTTGTTATAGGAGAATTTTTGCAAACCAGAAGGAAGTTTTTATATTCTCTATTGTCGGTCGTTAATCTTGCGGCACAGAATGATTAATTTTGGTCAGATTGGAATCTATTGCTTGCATAGGGAAAGGAAAGTCAAGTCGGTGTTTTCTACTTCAAATCTTTATCCCGAAGATTGAAATAAATCTTCTTCACCAGACTCGGATCGCTTACTTTGCGCGAAATTGATTCCAGTCTAGAAGTTATCAAATATCGTACCTATCTGTTTTTTACATAGGCATCTGATAAAAAAAGCAAATAAGAGCGTTTATAAAACCTCTCAAAAGCTCGGTGAAATAGAACTTTAGAGTTCGAACGTAATTTTCGTTATTACAGAGCAACTACTTTTCAGTTTCCGAAGAAGCTGAAAGGAAATAAATACAATTTTACGTTAGTTATTGACACAGAGTCGGAATTTTCAAATAACTCCTACATTAAAAGCTTGTTGTGTTTCTAGAAGAGGATGATTCCAGGCGTTTAAAAATGTATAATTTTACTATTGAATGATTTCTGTAACCTATGAATCAAGTGTCAAAAATGGTAAAGCTCCTAAAAAACTACACATTTTGGTTAAAGATACTTCGAAATCACCTCCAGGACATAAAACTGATCAAATTCAAATTCAACATTTATTTAGTATTCTCTTAACTAAAAAGGTGTACGGATAAAAAAGTGATCAAGCTAAATTTCATGTAAATCGATAATTTGTTTATTATAAAATTGAAGTATCTTTCTTTTTTAAGAAAGAATTTTATAGAAGAGGGAAGGCTGGCGAACGGTAGACAATGTGCAACTCGAGATCCCATACACCCAACCTTAGGGTAGTGGTCATATCACCTCTTGTCTCACATCTCCGATTCTCTTCCTCCCCATGGTGCTAGCTGGGGTGCGAGCAACCTTAGCGGAAATCGGATACCCATCCTGGTGGTGTTCGGGACCCAAAACAGCAACATCACGACACGGTCCTCCTGCGAGATAGTGGGGTTAGCTGCGGGCCTTGCGACTACAAAAAAAACACAAACAACGAACAACGAACACCAAATTTCGGATGGAAATCGGCAAAGACCCACGGGACGAAAAGAGACTAGGGTAAATGATCTTGAGCGGAACTAGTCAAAATCTGATCTTGAGTGGAACCATTTTCTTTTTCTTAGTTCTAGGCAATGATTGTTTATGAATCTTACCAAATTGTTGAAAAAACACTTTTTCAAGATCTTTTCATACAAGCATTGACATTTTTGCATAAATTTATTAACTGAAATAATGTTATTAGAAGATTTAAAAACATACGCATTTCTGCTGCAATTTTCATCAATCTACGCTGACTTTGAACGTCAATTTATGTCACCCTTGACCGTTGTAAACTAATTCTCAATGATTAAAATGGTAGAAAAACTCATAAAAAAGCATTATTCGTGTTTTTGTAACAAGTTTTCCATCAGAATATCAAGTAATAGCGTAGTTTTTTAAAGTAAAATATGATCTTGAGTGGAACCATCTTTGATCTTGAGCGGAACTACTAGCTTCCAAAATAAACCGCTAGGTGCGCTGCCTTATGCCTAATGTTTCACACGCAGTTTTTACCCCTGAATGTATTCAGCACATTTGTATACTTCTTATTCTATCAGCTTTAGGGAAAGAAAAAATGTAAAATTATTTTCGAATAGAACAAAAACTAATTAATTGGTGTCACAGCGTACCAAACTAGGCACACAAAAAGTTTTTTTTTTTTGGGGTTCAAGAAATGTGTTTTTGAATCTTTCTTTCAGAGGGACGACAAGAAGGAGGAGAAAGGCTTTCATACATATTTTTTGGCATAATTCGAGAACTAATGAAGCCAATAAAGCTAAGACATTATTTCGGAATAAGAATCAATCTTCATTGCCATTACTATTCGTACTTTATGAAGTAGCTTTCTTTTAAAGAGATTGTTTTAGATGTTCACATTCCAATTGAAAACGATAAACTATCTAATAAACAAAAATTCAAATCGTTTTTTTTACACACATTCTTTCAGTTTTACAAAGTGTAGCAAAGCACATCAGGTTAGCTATTTTAAAATACTTCACGATTCAATTGGTGGCCTGGTATTGTAAACCTATCCGATTTCCTTGTGTTTGAATTTACACTTGAGCTAGAACTGGAAATCGGTTTGAGAAATAATTGTTTTATCAATTGAGATAAACAATTAATGTTTCCATAAATTTTTAATATAAATAAATGTTAACGTGATTCATAAGAAACTGGAATTTATTATGAACTTTATTCTATGAATATGTTGCTTACAGCAAGGTTGCCGAAATCACAGTAAAATCTGTTATTTCACAAAATTTTGAGGAATCTTTTATCACAGCATCTGTGTCACAGAACACGATATCTTGAAATATTTACAGATTTCACCGATTTTTTTAATTTCGAATGGATTTCCATTATTATATTTTTTTTTGTCAATATAAAATTAAGGTTTCTCACTTCGAATTAAATAAGTGTAATTTTCTCAGTAAATCAATTTTCCAGATTCGCATTACACATATATTTCAGTGGTAATAAAAATCCCTGCAGTTTAAAGTTCTATATTAGTTTCAGTAATACTAAATATAGTGATAAAAAGAACTCACGTTTAGTGACTTTTACCGTTCTTGCAGGATAAATCCTTTTAGCACGGGATATTCTATCCAAGTTTCAACTACCTGTTACGGTTAATAAATTTGGTAATTGGGCTTATTACTTATAATTTCTGTAGTAAATTTACCTTGGAGAGTATTGAATAATGAGGAAACCTTCTTATGGGAGAAATTGAGTTGGGTAAGATGTGTGATCTATAAAGATTTTAAACATTTAGTTTTAGAATTATCTCACTTGGCGAACTCAAACCTTCTCGTGTAGATTCAGTAAACTTGATAATTCGAGGTCACAAACTTCCTTTTAACTGTACAATGGTAATTACGCTCGTCTAACTCTAACACGTTGTTTCTAGCCTTTACCGTATTACAATTTAACCGCGTTTCTCTAATTGTTGTTTGTTTTGCTCCTCTGTACTTTATCTATCGCTGTCAAGCGAATTTCTCTCGCTCGAAGTAGGGTTGTCGCCTTACGAGGGACCTCGTAACACTCCCCCCCAGTACGACGATTATTCCGTTACAGGATTCGTCTTACTTTCCTTGTCACCTACATCGAGCACGGCAATCTTAACAGCAGGCCTTTCATATATAGAATTTTTCGTCTTCACCCACACTCGTCGAACTTGTCCGTCTCTGTCTGCGGCAATTTTGACCACTCGACCTTTGGGCCAACAGTTTCTGGGTAGATCGGGATCAACTATAAACACTAGGTTGTCGACCTCGATTGGTTTAGCCGGTGCATACCATTTACTACGCCTGGTGATTTCGGGTAAGTAGTCGCGTAACCATCACTTCCAGAATTGGTTGGCGATGACTTGCGACACCTGCCATCCTCGTTTCAGTGATATTCCATCGCTGTTGACGTCGGTTAAAGGTTTAGATCCGTTTGAGCTCCCCACCAAGAAGTGGTTAGGAGTAAGCGCTGCACGAGAATCGTGATCTACTGGAACATGCGTTAGCGGTCTTCCATTAAGCGTGTTCTCGATTTCCACAAAGGCATTGCGTAACTCTTCGTCTGTTGGACGTTTAGATACGCGCAAGAGAGGCAAGATTCTTTTCACTGAACGAATGAGGCGTTCCCAGCTTCCTCCCATGTGTGGGGCAGCAGGGGAATTGAAGGTCCATGATGTATTCGGTGTAGTGAATTCTTCAGCAACTTTACTTTGGTCGACCTTCTTTAGAGTCTCTCGAAGCTCTCGATCTGATCCCACGAAGTTTGTACCTCTATCACTATAGAACACAGCAGGCGTCCCTCTTCTAGCTGTAAAGTTTCTAATCGCCATGATACAGGAACTAGTATTTAACTGATGAGCAATTTCTAAGTGGATAGCTCTCGTAGTTTGGCAGACAAATATGACGCCCCAACGTTTCTCAACTCTTCGGCCGACAATGACCTCTAGTGGGCCGAAGTAATCCACTCCAGTGTGTGTAAATGGTCGCGTGAAAGCTGCGACTCGGCAAACGGGGAGTCTAGCCATTTTCGGTGGATGAGGTTGCGCATCAAGGATCTTGCACACTTGACAATTTATGCGGACATCTTTGTATAGCCGTCTCAGATTCGTAATAAAGTATTTTTATTTGATTTCGCTGATAACTAGTTCACTATTTTGATGATGGTACCGAGTGTGATAGAACAAAACAAGTAATTTTGTGACATGGTGTTTCCACGGAAGCACGATCGGATTAACTGTTTCCGCGTCGAGAAACTCGCAGGCACCGGTTCTTCCTTCCATTCGAATGATTCCACGATCATCAAGATATGCACAGAGTCTTGTAAGCGTCAGATAACACTTCCATCGAGGTTGTAGTGATTTGTCGCGGTTAATTGTAGTTTTTTAAATCGCAGTGAGGGAAAATGATGGGTGATGGTTTTCCCCAAATAATGTAGTCTTCAAAGCCGACGACAGCGCCACAAGCCACCAGTATGCAGCCAGGAAGCTTCAACACCTGACAACCAGAGGGCCATTCACGGTAACCCACGCTGCTGGGTAAACACCCGATCGGTAGCGACGCCCGACGAGTTGCCGAAGGCGAAGCGATCGTGTCCGCCATAATGGGAGAGCAACGACCTGTACTCGCGGTTCAAGGACGGTCAAAGGCGACTACCTGGTGCTGGCTCACTTCCAATAGTACCACAAAACTGCGAAGTACAAAGTGCACAAAATCTATCACCCTTATTCTTGTTTACGGCGTACCCGTCGTTCGTTCGAACGGATACTTTCGATCGAATTCGAAAAAGCTATTCTTGTTTTCGTTCGAATGCGATACGTTCGATGTTGGTGTTACCAGATCAAGTTCGAAAAATCAAAGCACCCTGATTGGTCAAAATTACGTTCCTTGTCAGAAAATAAATGAAAACAATTGTTTTTCTAGTCGAGTTGTGATTTTAATTTTTTCTGAATTTGATTACTCGGACGGAACACTTCAGAAAATCGGTCGGTACGGAAAAAACGGAAGAAAGGACGACAGTTCCGAGTGTGTTTTAAGTTTTTTTTTTTCGTTTTGTCCCCTGTGCACCGTTTTGTTTAATGTCGAAATCCAAGAGTGAAATGATCGGTTTAACCTATCTCCCCAGTCACCAGAAGGTGGTCAGGATAGTAACCAGAGAATTCAAAACATCCCATGGCGCCCAAGAAGTTGATTCCGGTAACAAATGTTTCCCGTCATCATTATCAGCAGCAACTAACGGCAGTCAAAATGCTGAAAACATCCATCGATGGACCACCGCAGGGTCCTTAATGCAAAAATGTGGAAGCAGTTCTGCTGCTGCTACTGCTGGAATAATTCTGTTAAGATGAAAAGTGCCAAGTAAATAAATTTTAATAAAAAATTTGATCTATCATAATCCACAAAACTTTATTATTTTGAACCGACGCATATTAGAATTTTTCCCAATAAATTTTGTTTTCATAAAGCCACTTAGAAATTTTGCGACCGATGTTAACGTTATACACTTTTCCCAAACGCTCACAGTTCGCAGGATTTTAGTTGCGTTTGTTAGCTGATAGAAAAAATACGTTCGATCGAAAACGAGAATGCAACATTTCGTTCGAACGAACTATGTTCGAAAGACCGAACTGCTCTGATTCGTTCGAACGAAAACAAGAATTCGAAATCCCCATACTTTCGAACGAATGTTATTCGATCGAAAACTAGAATGAGGGTGTATATCTAAGTGATAAAAGCCAGACACCAGGTAAGCCAGGAGACGCCGAACCGCCATTTTGTTCCTTTCCGGAACACTAACGCCTGATTCATCAACAGGACCCCTAAGTTTTGGCCAAAAGAAACCATTTGGCGGGACAGAAGCCAACCTTTGTCCCTGATCCCTGGTCCCTGAATCGGCTTTGGTTTGGTCACGATTGCCCGGATAGCCGTTATCATCCGGGTGATCATTGATTGGAGATTGTGGTCGGTTCCAAACAACAACACTCGGAGCGACCAATCAAGTTCTCCAAGCAGCTCCTTCCGCCACGTAGCCGAGAATCCCGGAAAGAACATCCCGGGTTCCTGTAGGAATTGGACCAGCAAAGCAGTTGGTCAGCAGCAGCAGCGTCGCCCTAGGCGAAGCTCCGCCATCGTCAAACCCGAACCAGGGCTTGGCCCTAAAAGGTACTGTAACCATCTGGGTCATTACTAGTTCGCGCATAGGTCGTAGAATTGTTGTGGCAATTTCAATAAAAGTTCAAGAAGTGCATTTTTGGGGTTTTCCTGAGGTCAAAGTTCGAACTCCCTGCGATTTCCTTTGGTAAGCGAGCCGCCCTGAGGCCTAATAAAGGGAGTCCCTGTAACGCCGGTGGGGTGGTAGGTTTAAAACTTACATATTTGGCGCCCAACTTTCCATAGACTTACCACGGACTTCGCAGCGAGGCTCAACCGATATCTTGCATGCATCTCTGGGGAAACGCCCATGTTTCTCAATTTTATTTTTGCTGTAATTGGAAAATTTAACGGCTATTTGCACAACTTTGAAATATTCATTTGCCATACAGGGGTTCTGATGTCCAAAGGGTACTGTTCAACACGATTGTTTAAAAAGTATTATCGGAGTGAAGTTGTTTTAAGATTTAGATTTTAAATTGATTGGAGCAAAATTTCATTTGTGAAGTGTGATATCGGGAGAAAACAAAAACAACAGCAAAACAAATCATTTTATTTCTTCCATTTTCAACTGTGATATAAACTGTCTTGTGGTTTTTAATATTTTTAGGTTCCTTATAGCATAATTTTTAAATTGTTTGTTCGTTATTTGGCCATTCTATAGTTTGTTTCAAATAGTATTTCGTTTTAATTTCCTAAGCTGTACAATGGATCTTACTCACTTAAAAACGTTATATGCTTCGCTAAATACTGCTCACCTTTCAGAGGAAGAACTCAGCCATGAGTTACGCATACGCAAGGCCTTTGCGCCTGAGGATTCCCGTTCTAAACGCGAACGCACCCTACGGGGAATCTTGAAAGCTGAGAAAGATAGAACAAACATTCAATATTTTATTGGCTGGGACTCTGTTCTGGACGAATTAGAGTGGTGTGGTGAGAAGCTGAAAGGTATCCAAAAAATACTTGAAAGCCCTAAAACAAAAAAAGTGCCAGATCAAATTCATAAAACACAACTGGTACACATTTTCTTTCGCATGGAACGATTAAAAGCATATGTTGAGGGAGAAGAAAGTTTGAACTGTTTAACTATGATAGCTGTTGAATGTATGAGACTGTTGGTAAAATATTTCTCAATTGTTTCACCGATTGCAGAAGTTAGAGAAACCGAGCTGAGTATCATTAATGAAAGCTTCCAGAATGAACTCGCAATAGAAATAGATAGAAATATAGGGGAAGGAAATTTCATTGATAAACAAACAATAAATCAAATGCATGATCTTGAAAGAATAGGAAGCGTAGAAGAGCTAGCGGAAAAAGAAGAAGAGGAGAATAGGTCAGAAATACAATTTCAAAATCAAAACGCAGATTTGAGAGAATCTAGGGACGAATCAATGATTCGACTAGCCGCCGAAAACGAGCGACTTAAAGTGGTTGTCAGTCAGCTGCTTCAACGCATAGAGGTACTTGAAACCTCACGTGTAAACGAGCATCCAACGAAACAGGTGCCAGTTAAAATTTCTAATAGCACACGTGTGAACGAAATCGCTCCACCTCAAATGGAGGCCAAGACTGCACCTATTGAGCAGGATTTTTGTGATTGGTTGAAGGGCAGATGCAGTTCTCTAGGAAGCCACGGAGAGAAATTCCGTCCGGTATCCACCCACGTAAGCGCAAACCGAGTGGGGGAGGAAGTCGACGGTCGATCTAAACGAGATCATCGTCTACCAATCCACAAATGGTCAGTGCGTTACGATGGGTTGGATAACGGAAGGAAATTAAACGAATTTTTGAAGGAGGTTGAGTTTAACGCGAGATCGGAGGGTTATTCAAATACCGAACTATTTACTTGCGCGCATTATTTGTTTACGCGTAAAGCGCGTTCGTGGTTTATTGAGGTAAACGGTAATAACGAGCTCGAAACATGGGAGAATTTAGTACGCGAATTAAAAAACGAATTTTTACCTGTAGACATCGACTTCCAATACGAACGCCAATTGAACTCTCGTAGGCAAGGTCCTCGGGAAAAGTTCCAGGACTATTATCTCGATATGGTTCGAATTTTCCGGAACATGTCTTATCCGTGGGATGAAGGCCGGAAATTTGACGTCCTCTTCCGGAATACGCGCGAGGATTGCAAAATTGCGATGTTGGCTGCCAACGTAAATACGATCGCTAAAATGAGGGAGTTTGGAAAAAAATTTGATGCGATTAATTGGCAAGTTTATGCTAGGAAAGAGAATCGTTTTTCCAATAGAGCTACGGATTCAATCGACGAGATTGAGCAATACAATTGGCCCGGAAATAGTGAGAGACAGTACAGGTCTCAGGTTGACTATCACGACCCTGATTCAAATCAAAATTTTAACCGCGGAATTTCACAAAACTTTGCCAAGCAAAGTAAGAAAAATCAAAGAGTAGGTGGAGGCCAAAATACTGGTACGAAGCCGAAGCAACAATCTGAATGGGTTTCCCATAACAGACAGAGCGGACAAAGACCGGGACCCAGTGGGACTAACGCCTTACAACGGATAGTCCGTGCTTACATTCCTGTTAAAAAGGGTATTTGTTTCAATTGCCATGAGGATGGGCATAGTTTTCAGGACTGTAGACAGAACAGAAACCTTTTCTGTTGGTCCTGTGGGTTCCCAGGGTTCGCCACATCTGAGTGTCCTTTTTGTGAGTTAAAAAACTCGAAAGGGACTACCCAGTGAGGCGGGGTAGTCAACAGAAAAATCCCAAAAGCCCTCAAGCTAATTCTGGTTCCGACCCAGCTACAATTCTTCGACAGTTGGGGTACTCGCAATTGGAAGCGCCTCCAGAAGCTGACGAGATAGCCACGTTGCTTGTTAAGCTCAGTGGAGACGCCAGACCTTTTGCGAGGGTCCAACTGATGGGAATTGAGCTGATCGGTTTACTAGATAGCGGAGCAGCAAGAACTGTTTTGGGATTCGGTGCGAATAAAATCAGGAAATCGTTAAATTTGAAACTGCTTCCGGCGTCTGTAAACTTGCAGACTGCGTCGGGAGATAAATTAGAAGTTGAAGGATGTGCGGAGGTTCCGATTACCTTTAACGGTTGCACGAAAATTTTACCGGTTCTATTCGCACCAAATCTCAAACGCAGGTGTGTGCTGGGGTATGATTTTTGGTTGAAGTTCGGGATCTCCCCCAGCATTCAAGAACAGCCAGTAGACGTTTTGGATGATGGAATTCTTGAAGAACTAGACCAGGAAGAAGAGCTATCCGATAAACAAAAGCATCACCTGGAGGAAGTAAAGAAACTCTTTATAGTGGCTGGTCCAGGGAAGTTCACGAAGACCCACGTGATTGAACATTCCATCCAAATCAAGGATGAATGTAAAAATTTAGAACCTGTACGCAAAAACCCATACCCCTGGAGTCCTCACATTCATGCGAAAGTACAACAAGCTCTGGACAACCTACTGCGGGATGATATTGTTGAACCATCGGAATCCGATTGGGCTCTTCCTATCATCCCGGTGGCTAAACGGGATAGTGCCGAAGTACGGTTGTGCCTAGATGCCAGAAAGCTGAACGAGAGGACTAAAAGAGATGCGTATCCCCTGCCGCACCAGGATCGCATTCTCAGTCACTTGGGTCCTGTTAAATTTCTCACGACCATTGACCTATCGCAGGCCTTTCTACAGATTCCGTTGAATTCCGCTTCCCGGAAATTCACGGCTTTCTCAGTACCAGGACGAGGTTTGTTTCAGTACAAATCTTGTCCAATGGGTCTGGTCGGGAGTCCTGCTACTTTGAGTAAGTGCATGGATCGCGTACTCGGTTTTGGAGCTTTAGAACCTGCAATTTTCGTTTATTTAGACGATATTGTGGTGGCTACGCTGACGTTTGAAGACCACCTGGCCAAACTGAAGGAGCTAGCGAAACGTTTGGGGGAGGCTAATCTCTGCATAAACATGCAGAAGTCTAAATTCTGTTGCCGCGAATTGCCGTACCTTGGATACGTCCTATCCCAAGATGGATTGAGGCCTAATCCTGATCGCATTCAAGCGATCATCGGATACCAGGCCCCTAAATCGGTACGACAGCTAAGACGATTCCTCGGTATGGTTAATTACTACCGCAGGTTCATCGCAAATTTTAGCAGCACCGTTGCACCTCTCACGGACTTGCTTAAAAACAAGCCCAAGAGAGTGCAATGGAGTGCGACAGCAGAATTAGCCTTCCAGACCATTAAGGAGCAGCTTATCGCCGCACCTGTAATGGCCAACCCAAACTTTTCGCTGCCCTTCGTGGTCCAAACTGACGCTAGCGATAACGCGATTGCCGGTGTCCTAACACAAGAGCATGACGGTGAGGAGAAAGTCATTGCGTACTTCTCAGAGAAATTGAAAGGAGCTGAATTGAGATACCACGCGGCTGAAAAGGAAGGATTGGCTGCCCTTCGCAGTATCGAGAAATTTAGAGGGTACATTGAAGGAACTAAATTTACTTTAGTGACAGATTCGGCCGCTCTAACTTTCATTATGCGAGCAAAGTGGCGGTCATCCTCTCGATTGAGCCGCTGGAGTATCCTTTTGCAGCAGTACGATATGGACATCCGGCATCGCAAAGGGAAGGACAATATTGTACCAGATGCGTTGTCCCGATCCATCGAGACTCTGGATGCAGAGCCCGAGGACGGGTGGTATCGAAAATTGCTTTCCGCAGTAGAGTCCGACCCTGAGAGCTTTGTCGATTTTAAAATTGTAGACGGAAAACTGCTCAAGTTCGTGGCATCGAAGGAAGACACAATGGACTACCGTTTTGAGTGGAAGCATTGTGTTCCGACTTCGATGCGCACACAGGTCCTCAAAGAAGAACATGATCAAAATCTCCACATCGGGTTTGATAAGTGTGTGGAGAAAATCAAACGCAGATATTACTGGCCACGCATGAGTTCAGATATTAGAAAATACATAGCAAAATGCGAAAACTGTAAGATAAATAAGCACTCAACCGTCTCTAATTCTCCGAAAATGGGCAAGCAGAGAATTGCGGCCCGACCCTTCCAGATAATTTGCATGGACTACATTCAATCTTTACCACGGAGTAAGCAGGGGAATGCACACTTATTAGTTGTAATGGACCTCTTCTCTAAGTACTGCCTTCTTACTCCAGTGAAAAAGATTTCGAGTGTTAGTCTCTGCAAAATACTGGAAGAGTCGTGGTTCAGGCGATTTGCAACCCCACAAATAGTAATATCGGATAATGCTAGTACATTCCTTTCAAAAGAGTATCGAGCGCTATTGGATAAGTATGAGATTCAACATTGGGCCAATGCTCGACATCGAAGTCAAGCCAACCCCGCGGAAAGACTCAATCGAACGATCAATAGTATGATCCGTACATATGTAAAAACTGACCAAAAACTTTGGGACACAAAAATTTCCGAAATGGAATTTGTGTTGAATAACACGATTCACCCTTCAACAAAATTTTCTCCCCATCGAGTCGTTTTCGGACACGATATCGTATCGAAAGGCTCAGACCACATTTTGGAGCCTGTATTAGAAGAATCGGAGGAGGAGAGAACCGAAAGGTGGAGAGAGTTGAGTAAGAAGGTAGGAGAACATGTGCGCAATCATCTTAAAAATTCCTATGAAGGAAATATGAAACGATATAATTTGAGGCATAAAAACTCACCCTCATTCGTGGTAGGTCAGCGCGTCTTCAAACGAAGTTTCCGTCAATCCTCAGCGGGTAACAACTTTAACGCGAAAATGGCCCACAATTCGTACCCTGTGTGATCATTGCCAAAAGGGGCACCAATTGTTTTGAGGTCGCAGATGAGAAAGGGAAATCCCTGGGCATTTTCTCGGCGGCCGACCTAAAAGCATAAAAAAACAACAATTTGTAACACAATTAGAATAATCAACTAGCAGCTGTTCTGTGCTTCTACCAAATCCTTAAAGGATACTTTGGCATGGTCTAGCATATCACGCAAGAAATAAATTTAAACTTTTAACTCTGTCGGCTCATGCGGATATAATTAGGAGCAGATTAAGCGACCAACGAGTAGCAGTCATTCATCACCACATAGCAATATTCCAAGCGCCCGTTGATTCCTGTTCGGGGAAAGCATGCAAACAGAGTGAAGACTTCCAGATCATGTCCATAGCATACATTATTTTAGCTAGGATAGTCATCAACTAGCGTAACCATTATCATATCCACAATAGGCCACAATCAATGGAGCACCTGAAAAAAAAAGAAAAAAAAAACCATCGTCAGATTTCATATCTATTTTTTCTTACTTATAACTAGATTTAGGATAGGTTTTAGTGGTATTGTTTAGTTAGAATAAGTTTAGTTTTAAAAAAATAATAAAAAAAACAAAAAAAATATTAGCGTAAATTTAAGTTTGAAAATAGTTGTTATGTCTATATAATAAAAAAATCGTAGGTTCTTTAAAAAAACATAAAACATGAAGTTGCATTATTGCTAATTAATCACTTTTATGGAAACAAAAAAGTTTTATTGTCATGCCTGACAACCCTATATGCACATCATGGAAGGGGAAGTGTAGGTTAAGATCAAGGTCATGCACTTAGTAAAAATTTGTCGTAGGTCAATGTTTTAGAATTTAAAAATTACAAAAAAAGTTTAAAATTTTCATGCAATTCAATAAACCATAGTCCATAGTTTCAGAAAAAGTTAATTTCAAGTTATTCCATCAATAAATTTAAATTCATGCTTTCAAGTTCAAGGTCATGCACTTAGAAAATTTTTCAAAGTCGATTTTTACAATTTGAAAATTTCAAAAATTTTCCAAAAAAATTAGCCAATACGGCTAACAATAGTCCACAATTTGAGGAAAAGCTATTTGTATGTCCATAGAATAATAAATACAAATCAATACTTACGAATATCAACCATCGTGATGGGGCAAGGGCAAAAAAAAAATTTGCGAAGTGTACAAATTAGCGAGATCATCACACCACTCTTATCTGCGGGATTTATAAGGCCAATAAATCCCCACAAAACAGAATAGCGCGATTTCGATTTTCACTGAAATTCAAGCCACTTACCGTCCATCACGTCCAGCATCCAGAGCAACCACATTTTTTCCACGTGCCATGTTGATCATCTCGATCGTCTCCAATCATTGACGGCATTTGACAGTTAGAAATCCAACCCGAAAATCTCTTTCACACACAAATGAAATTTCAATGATTATTGTTGTACTAGATTGCAACTCCGACAAAAAAATAAAACACGGAAAATTAAACTTGTGTAATATTGATCATGAAAAATAGTAAATACGCTCCAAAATAAACTGTGATTTAGAATATTTTTTTTTAGTATTAAATAATTTTTTGTTTGCACTTGGTATTTTAATTTAGTTCACATTTTTGTTTGTACAGTAAATTTAAACTTTTTAAGCTTTCTAAATGAATAGGTGGTATCTGTCGGAGGCTTCCCTTGTGGAACTTGATCGCTGGAGGCCGGAGTTCAAGGAACGCTGATGGCCAGTAAAGAATTTCTTCAAACAGAGCGGAGTCGATTACGATGCTGATGCCTTATGACCCCGATACTCAATGACAATACCAAGCCTTATTCATGCGTTGTTCAGTCGAATTTGGGTGTCTAAACTTTTGTATTGTAGGTGAATGTCTCAAAGTTACCGTAAATACCTGTTAAATTGGCCGAGTGAATCTTGAATTGTGAAGGCAAGGTTCAGATGGCGTGTGTTATTGGTTTGGTTCGCTGCGAATACGCAGGTAGGCGAAAAATATTTCTTCTAATACTTCGGTATTACATAGGAAATATTTTTTCCCGGTCCGGGGGAGAGTGTAAGCGTCAGATAACACTTCCATCGAGGTTGTAGTGATTTGTCGCGGTTAATTGTAGTTTTTTATATCGCAGTGAGGGAAAATGATGGGTGATGGTTTTCCCCAAATAATGTAGTCTTCAAAGCCGACGACAGCGCCACAAGCCACCAGTATGCAGCCAGGAAGCTTCAACACCTGACAACCAGAGGGCCATTCACGGTAACCCACGCTGCTGGGTAAACACCCGATCGGTAGCGACGCCCGACGAGTTGCCGAAGGCGAAGCGATCGTGTCCGCCATAATGGGAGAGCAACGACCTGTACTCGCGGTTCAAGGACGGTCAAAGGCGACTACCTGGTGCTGGCTCACTTCCAATAGTACCACAAAACTGCGAAGTACAAAGTGCACAAAATCTATATCTAAGTGATAAAAGCCAGACACCAGGTAAGCCAGGAGACGCCGAACCGCCATTTTGTTCCTTTCCGGAACACTAACGCCTGATTCATCAACAGGACCCCTAAGTTTTGACCAAAAGAAACCATTTGGCGGGACAGAAGCCAACCTTTGTCCCTGATCCCTGGTCCCTGAATCGGCTTTGGTTTGGTCACGATTGCCCGGATAGCCGTTATCATCCGGGTGATCATTGATTGGAGATTGTGGTCGGTTCCAAACAACAACACTCGGAGCGACCAATCAAGTTCTCCAAGCAGCTCCTTCCGCCACGTAGCCGAGAATCCCGGAAAGAACATCCCGGGTTCCTGTAGGAATTGGACCAGCAAAGCAGTTGGTCAGCAGCAGCAGCGTCGCCCTAGGCGAAGCTCCGCCATCGTCAAACCCGAACCAGGGCTTGGCCCTAAAAGGTACTGTAACCATCTGGGTCATTACTAGTTCGCGCATAGGTCGTAGAATTGTTGTGGCAATTTCAATAAAAGTTCAAGAAGTGCATTTTTGGGGTTTTCCTGAGGTCAAAGTTCGAACTCCCTGCGATTTCCTTTGGTAAGCGAGCCGCCCTGAGGCCTAATAAAGGGAGTCCCTGTAACGCCGGTGGGGTGGTAGGTTTAAAACTTACTGTCTATAAAGGTGGCTTTTTTAGAGGTGATTATTTTTTTTTCTTTAAGGACAAGATATTCGTCAAAAAAGGTTTCTCTTTGAACTTGACGAATCTGAAATTCTTCAGCATTACGTAACTCGTCACTAGTAAGGATTCCACCTTGTTTTTCCTTGTTTTTTGGCAGGTTGCTAATGTAGCGTAGAACGTATGCGGTAACTCTAATCAAGCGCATCCAGTGAGAGTAATCGCTAACTTCGAATATGGCGACATTTTGTGTTGAATGTACATTACAAGTGAATTTAAGTTCCTCATCGGTTGTCCACTTCTTTGCAGGCATTATCGGCCACTCATTTTCGGTTTGACGTAGGAACTCAGGTCCGCAGAACCACCGGTCATCGGACGAAAGCGCTGGGGTACGCTGCCATTTTGTGCCATCGTCCGCTACGTTCCATTTGGATGGAACCCACCGCCAGGCAGATGCTGTGGTGGTCTCAAGAATGTCGCCGACTCTTGCGGCCACGTATTGACTGTACTTTCGATGGTCTGATGAAATCCACGATAATGTGTTCCGAGAGTCGGACCAGTAGAAGCAACGATTGACTTTAGTACACAGCCTTTCCAGGATAGCTTTGGCGAATCTGGCTCCAATAACCGCTGATTGTAGCTCCTTACGCGGAATTGACAAATATTTCAGCGGGGCGACACGGGTTTTTGATCCCACTAGCGAACATTGAACAGAATTGTCTAATTGGTAACGTAGATATACCACGGCTGCCATTCCTTCCTCACTAGCATCAACGAAGGTGTGTAACTGCACATCAACTGCGGGTGCTATTTCTCCTAAACTGTGAAGGCACCGTTGGATTCGCAGCTTCTCTAACGTGGGAAAAAGACTTACAAATCGAAGCCATTTTCCGTTCAGTTTGTCTCCAATAACATCATCCCAAGCTACTTCCGATCTCCATATTTCTTGCAGCAGAATTTTCAAGAACATAAGGTAGTGAGAAATGAGACCTAAAGGGTCATAGATTGACATAAGCGTTCGTAAGACTTCGCGCTTAGTTGGTGCACGTGACCCTTCCAGCAGAGCCTTATCCAAACGGTTCCAGTTGATTTTGAAAATAAAGCAGTCAGATGCTGTTTCCCACCACATGCCTAAAACCTTTTCAGTAGCTAGAGCAGACATTAAGTCGAGATTTTTTCCTGCTGTTGGTTCTTCTTGGAGCTCGTCAAGAACCTGTGTCGAGTTGGACATCCAGTTGTGGATTTCAAAACCACCTTTGCTATTGATTAGCCGAACGTTTTTTGCCAAGTTGGTTGCCTTTTCCTCGTCACTTACGCTGAACAACATGTCATCTACATATGTACAGTAGACTGAGTCGATTTGGGGTCATTTTTGAATTTCTCAAACCCTGGGGTCTTAAAAGCTTCGTTTTGGTCCAAAACTCATTCATGATTTTTGGCAGAATTTTTAAGTAACGTTTACATGAGTAAATTTGAACTTTTAGGTTTGTATGGGAAAATTGAATATTTTGTACTGAAAAATCAACATCATTTTTGTTTCTTCTGGGGAACCGATCCTGCTAATGGTTTTTGTGCCAATTTATAAATTTCTTACAGGAAATTTTCCGCTGAACAACTTTGTCGAATATCATTACTTCGTATCTTTTTAGACAAAAAAGTTACTAGCTCTTTAACAGGTGTATGTCTTTTGGCATTGATAAATAAGAAATTCAATTGAAACCCTTGCTGGGTGCCCAGGGAAGTATTGCAAGACCACTTTTCATGCCATACTTCGTGGGGCACAAGCAGTGGTGTCAATTGAATTCATGGTTTATCAATCCAAAAAGACATACACCTGTTAAACAGCTGATAACTTTTTTGTCTAAAAAGATACGAAGTTATGATATTCGACAAAGTTGTTCAGTGGAAAATTTCCTGTAAGAAATTTATAAATTGGCACAAACACTATTAGCAGGCTCGGTTCTACAGAAGAAACAAAAATGATGTTGATTTTTCAGTACAAAATATTCAATTTTCCCATATAAACCTAAAAGTTCAAATTTACTCATGTAAACGTTACTTAAAAATTCTGCCAATAATCATGGATGAGTTTTGGACCAAAACGAAGCTTTTAAGACCCCAGGGTTTGAGAAATTCAAAAATGAGCCCAAATCGACTCAGTCTAATGTACAGTTTAGTATGATCTCTGCTGCCTTTGGATACATATCGGCATGTTTCTTGGCGTTCAGGTTTTTGACAAATTGAGCGCTGCTAGGGGAGCAGGAAGCGCCAAATGTCATTACCATCACGATATATTCGCTGAGACTACCATCTTTATCTTTCCACAGGAAACGTTGACAGTGTTGGTCCTGTTCGCGAATTCTCACTTGGTGGTACATTTCGCGAATGTCACCACACACGGCAATCCGATTTTCACGAAATTTTAAGAGAACGGAAAATAAGGAAACCAATGGATCCGGCCCTGTTAATAATGCAGAATTCAGCGATTGCCCTTTGTATGTTGCGGCTGCATCCCATACCAGTCTTACTTTACCTGGTTTGTTGGGATTAGTTACGGGGAATGTCGGTAGATACCATATCAGATTTCGAACGTTCCGTAATTCTTCAGTTGTAAGCTTCCGAATATATCCTTTTGCTAAATAAGATTCCATTTTCTCATTCAGCAAGTGTTTTAGACCAGGATCCTTCTCTAGGCGTTTTTCCAAGCTATAGTAACGATGCAGGGCCATCTCCTTATTGTTTTGAAGGTGTGGGTTCGGATATCGCCATAAAAGGCCCGTCTCGTACCGATTACCAACGAACCGGGTCATCTCATTGAGGAGCTCTAAGGCGCGTTCGTCGTCTTTGGACCTAACGACATCGTTCGACTTCATGATACCTAGATTTTCCATGTCAAAGTAATCCTTAACAGCTTTGTCAAGACCAAGATCGCTCTGTTTTTCTCTCTCGCTCACGTGCAGAACGTAATGAACCATGCTTACATCACCACTGTCACTTCCTCCTCCATAAACAGACCATCCCAATCGCGTTTTAATGCAAATTGGCTCTTCAGGTTTTCCTTCTCTGCTTTTACGTACGAGAGTAACATATCATGTTTTACTCCGATCAATATACGCGGACGAACGTTTTCGTAGGATTGAACTGGTAAATTACGAAGATGACTGTATTTCGCGGCAAGTTCAACAACGTTAAGTGTCTGGTATGGTAGTTGCAACTCTTGAACGGTCCGTACGTCGTCCAGGTGGTAGCGTTTTCCTTCAGCACCAGAGATGTCAATATTTACTGAGTGTGAGTTGGATTCGTTCCTTTCTGTTCCACCGGTCCACTTTAAACAGAGAGGACGGTGTTCACCCTTCAGGTTTAATTCATTCGATAAATCCTGGTCTATGAGAGTTAAGTGAGAGCCATCGTCTAAAAATGCAAAGCATTGAACTTGTTTTCCTTGACCGTATAGCGTAACCGGCACATATCTAAACAAGGTCGCTTGAGCATGGACTTGATGCGTGTTGCACGACTTGAAATCCTGTGAAGCTGCATTCAGGTTCTTATGGAGAAGTGAGTGGTGTTTACACGTACAACCCTGTATTCCGCATAATGGTGAGTTGCACCGACCTCGGTGGGATTTTAGGCATTTCTTACACAGTCGGTACACGTTAACTGCTGTCCATCGTTCTCCGTACGACATATTTTGAAAACGAGAGCATTTTTCGAGAGAAGAGCAATCATTCTTTAAGCAAATGAGACAGTTTCGCGATTCAGTTTTGTGTTTATCTGGCTCACTACCCTCGGAGTCGGGTGCTTCTGTATGAAGGTTGATAGAAGCTTTAACTCTTGGTACGGCTCCGATTTTTTCGCTGACAAGTTTTTCACTCTTCCTTGGAGGTTTCGCGACGCAGCATGCGTCTTTGGCGATGATGAAGATCCAGTCGCTGAAGCTGGTCAAGCTTATCCTTTTTAATCCTCTGGCGTGTCGAACCCAATCCAGTGCGTGTGATGGGGGTAGCTTCTCGATAAGTTTATCGAGTAACGTCATATCCCGGGAATATTCCTTCCGCCCACAAGCGTCGATCGTAGCACATAAGTTTTGGACAGCAAGCGCAAATTCAATAAGCTTATTCATTGCATCTTCCTTGAGAATCGGGAAGGCAAGAACCTTTTCTTTTAGTGAACTAATAATGAACTGTGGCTGCCCAAATCTGAGACGAAGAACGTCGATCGCCTTCCAAACTGTTGAAGGATGGATAAGGAAACAACGGACTGCTGCTAGGGCCTCTCCGCGTAAACAATTACGCAATCGACTAAGGTTCTCTTCGTCTGTGAATCTGCAAATTTTTGTGGTGCTTTCCAAAGTAGCGACAAACATCGGCCATTCTTCTGGATCGCCCGAAAAGGGTGGCAAGTCCTTCGCTACCACTTGTCGTGCTGCCAGGTGACTACGCGTTAGACTACAGATATTCTGATTGCTAGTGGTAGGTTTAGGCCTGGTGCTGCTCATTTTATCAGCGACATGGTGTTTCGGCGTAGATTTGCCTTTGGGCAAAAACTGTTCTTCGTCGGCGCTTTCCAATTCAGATGCAGATTCATTTTCGTTATAATCTACTGATGTGGAATGCTCGCTTCCTGCTCGTGTCGCATTTGATCGTTCGAGCCATTCCTCAACTTTCGATCTGGACTGAGCAGTACAGTTGTCGGGTTCCTGGTTATTCAATTCAGCCATCTCTTCCATTAAATTGAATTCTTTATTAATCAGTTTCCGTTTCTCTTCCAGTAACTGCTTCTCGGCTTCCACCTTTTTTAGCTGGATTTCTAAAGATGCTCGGCCGACTTTTTGGACATATTGGACGTTTTGGAGATGTTGGTTCCTGCCTTTGATCGAATTTCGGAGAAGTCATCGCCAGTCTTTCCTTTATGTTGTTGTTCGGCCGAGCCTTTATCACCAGCGGTTTGATGTTTTAAAGACTTCTTCTGCGATTTCTTTATGCATTTCTTACAACTCCACGGTACGTCCTCTCCTTCAACCTGCGAGGTGACGCCGGCGCAACTATAATGATGCCACAAGGAGCAGTGATCACAGAGTACCATTCGGTTATTGTCGATCTTTCTGCATATCTGACAACTATATCCTGCTGTTGCATGAGCCTCATTAGCTGCATGTTGGCCTTGGGATCCGGTTACCCTTGTTCTGTCTAATCCTCCCATTTGAGGTTATGTTAGTGCTTTTCTGGATTCACCGCTTAAACGGATTTTTATGATGTAATTTTCTCAGTAAATCAATTTTCCAGATTCGCATTACACATATATTTCAGTGGTAATAAAAATCCCTGCAGTTTAAAGTTCTATATTAGTTTCAGTAATACTAAATATAGTGATAAAAAGAACTCACGTTTAGTGACTTTTACCGTTCTTGCAGGATAAATCCTTTTAGCACGGGATATTCTATCCAAGTTTCAACTACCTGTTACGGTTAATAAATTTGGTAATTGGGCTTATTACTTATAATTTATGTAGTAAATTTACCTTGGAGAGTATTGAATAATGAGGAAACCTTCTTATGGGAGAAATTGAGTTGGGTAAGATGTGTGATCTATAAAGATTTTAAACATTTAGTTTTAGAATTATCTCACTTGGCGAACTCAAACCTTCTCGTGTAGATTCAGTAAACTTGATAATTCGAGGTCACAAACTTCCTTTTAACTGTACAATGGTAATTACGCTCGTCTAACTCTAACACGTTGTTTCTAGCCTTTACCGTATTACAATTTAACCGCGTTTCTCTAATTGTTGTTTGTTTTGTTCCTCTGTACTTTATCTATCGCTGTCAAGCGAATTTCTCTCGCTCGAAGTAGGGTTGTCGCCTTACGAGGGACCTCGTAACAATAAGTATGAAAAGATTTTCAACGTAAACTGATTTTTCTCTACTAAAATATAAAAGAAAAAGTATGAAAAGATTTTCAACGTAAACTGATTTTTCCCTACTAAAATATAAAAATGACCCAATTTATCATGAATTTCCAATAAAATTAAAGGAATTAAGGGAATAAGGATTAAAAAATTAAGAGTTTTTTCTCAAAAACATTCATTTAGACCAATGTACAGTTTTTTTTGCCAAATCTGTAATTTAAAGCATCTTCTTTTGTATTACTAACTTTGTCGTTACCTTCAAAAGTTGTTCAGGGCAGTATGATCCTAAACACGCACATTCAAACAATCAATCAAATATACTAACGAATTTAATTTTTGAGATAAAAAAAAACTTAAATTTGAGTTAAGAGAATCGATTTTTTCAAAATAGGATACAGTGCATCAAAGGGAAAATTGGACTTTTTTTAAGCAAGAAATAAATTTCAACGGATATTTTGAGAACAGCTTTGGAACGCTAAGTTTCTTTTTTTCACCTAAAAACTTTAATTTTTGAACTTTAAAATCTTCAAAGATGAAATTTAATTGAAGTTTTCACAGTTACACAAGTATTAGGAATAAGAGCTACTAAAGATGTTGACAGAAGAAAATGGTTCCGCTCAAGATCATATTTTAGTTCCACTCAAGATCCGCGTGGTTCCGCTCAAGATCAGAATTCTTACTTCAGTAAAACAGCTCTAGAGTTATAAAGTTGAAACGCTGTTAGCCAGCAGATCGTGGCCTAGAGGATAGCATCCTTGTCTTCAAAGCCAACGTTCATGAGAACGAATCCCGGCCGTGACATAACCTGGCATACATAGTAAGATGGAGGTTGGCGGTTTTAGCATAAGTGAAATGCTAGCCGGATATACCTTGGAATTGTACGCCTCAATGATGCAGCACATGCATGTGGATGGATCTTTTCAAGGGAACTTAGATTGCACTTGGAGAATCTACCTAGGCTGATTTGGGTGAGTGAGTGATGAACGAGATCGTTTGGTGAGGGAAAATGTGATTAAACCTGCATACATTGAGGAGCGCCTGGGCGTCTCAATTAGTAGTTGTGCCTAAAAGTGTAGGGAGTGTGAGATTGCAAAGTAACGATCAATAAGGTGATTAGTAACGAACACTATCCACTACCAAATATAAGTGATATTTTTGCGAAATTGAGTGGTTATCGGTTTTTCGAAAAAAAAATGATTTGTCTGGGGCATACATGCAAATAAAGGTGTCGGAAAATTCGCAGACAAGACAAGACAAGACAAGACATGCAGAGCAAACTCGACGACCTCACCGAAAGCTCCAAAGCAGCAGGTCTCAAAATCAATGTCGGAAAGACCAAGTCGATGGAAATCAACACAGAAAATCGTCCCAATTTCGTGGTAGCTGGACAACAGGATAAGACAGTGGAGTGCCTCCAGTATCTTGGTAGCCAGATTACGCCTGATGGTGGTACCGTAATCCGGGGTAAGATTGATCACTTTTATTCAATATTTCTCGATTATTTTTTCTGTTAAGAAGAATATGGCATGTTTTATATTTTTAAAACCAGTACTGAACTCCTATGAACGTTAAACATGGAAGCAGAAATTTATTTGACTACTTCAAATTTGATTTAAAAATCGTTTTCGTCTCTGTTCAGAATTTGATGTTATGGGGTGACATTGATCAGTCTCTATTCGGACGGTTTCAACGAATTTTCTTGGTCATATAGGATACAAAACACCTTCATAATGTTTAAATATGCTAATTTAACAATTTATCCTTAATTTTTAACGTTTTATTTTAAAACTATTTATAATCGAAAAAATAACTATGATGCTGCCTACATTTATGGGCAAAAATTATAATAATTGCTAAATAGTTTGAGCATCAATATACAACTGAAATTTTACCTTCACACATTCCCCTAGGCCCTCCCACTATTTCTATTGTCATTTTTTCTTCAAAGTTAACAATTTGATAGTGTTCCTATGCATTTTTCCAATACGGGCTTACTCTTGGAAAATGTCCTTATTTTTTAAATATCAAAAACTGTTCATATACAAAGAAAAAAAATTGTTCTTTCTCATTAAACAACTCGTTTGCTTCTAAATGCTTTTTAGTATCATCAGAAGAGCTGTTTGTTTGCGAGCCTTGGAAAAAATAGATTTTCTATGATTTTGAAATATGATTTTTACTAACAGAAAAAAATCAAACACAAACCAAATTTTGCCTATTTGATACTTAATTAGTAGGCTTTCAAACGTAGAAAACAGTTTTCAAAAATTCGAACTATAGACTGAGTTATTGATGATAATGTGGAAAAGTTTATTGTTGGTCAAATTTACCCCGGTGATCAAAGTTACCCCGTTTTACGGTACCAAGAAGTACATCGAAACCCGGATCAGAAAAGCCCGATTTGCGTTTGCGAGTCTCCGAAACATCTGGCGCTCACGCCAGATCTCTCTACGAACTAAGATCCGAATCTTCAACTCAAACGTCAAATCCGTATTGCTGTACGGGTGTGAAACTTGGTGCACATATGCGGTGACGACGCGAAAACTGCAAGTTTTTGTGAATCGCTGCCTGCGGAACATCATCCGCGCTTGGTGGCCTGGCAACTGGATCTCAAACGTTGAACTTCATCGCCGGTGTCATCAAAAGGTGCTAGAAATCGAGATTCGGGAACGTAAGTGGAGATGGATTGGGCACACGCTGCGAAGAGATGAAAACGAGATTTGCAGAGAGGCGCTTGACTGGAATCCAGATGGGCATCGAAGAAGAGGCAGGCTCAAATGCTCGTGGCGGCGAAGTCTAGCAGCTGAAATCCGCACAGTTGACGAGAACCTTGGCTGGCAGCAAGTGATGACGCTGGCTCCGGATCGCCAGCAGTGGAGATCTTTTATCTCAGCCCTATGCGTCGGTCAATCGGCGCCGGACCCTTAGGTAGGTAGGTAGAAAGTTCGCAGAAATATCTGACGGTGAATACTCATAAAGGACTGTTTACGTATCTTCGTTTGCCGTTTGGCATATCTAGTGCAGCCTCGACTTTTCAAAGAATTTTAGAAGAAATTCTTAAAGATTTGGAGATGATAAATATTTTGGTAGACAACTCTATTGCGTTTATTAGATTGTTCTAGAAGGTTGAAACGCTAAGTAATTTAGTAGTAGTATATAAGAAACGCTCAACATTGTATAGCTCTTTTCTCCATCAACAAGTCGGGAAATAAAGTTCGTTGGTAAAGTAAAAGTACCTATTTATCAGATACGAACGTACCCAGATGGTCGTGCAATCTACCAGAGCTTCGGCAACACACACGAGCTTGGAACAGCTTTTATAGTGATGGGAAAGATGCAAAAGCGCGTTGTCGGTGGTGGCCGATCAACCCACGAATGTGCCGGTTGAGGATTAAGTTCCGCTTCTTCAACATCAGCATCATCACGGTGCACAGCCCTCACCTAGGAAGTACCGGTGACCACAAAGACTAATTCTACGCGCAGCTGGAGCGTGAATACAACCACGGCCCAAAACATGGTATCAAAATCTTTACCGGGCATTTTAATTTTCAGGTCGGCCAGGAAGAGGGATTCAAACCGACAATTGGAAGGTTCAGTGCGCGCCAGCTGACCAACGAAAACGGCCTCAGACTAATAGATTTCGCCGCCTCCAACCGAATGGTCGTACGTAGTACCTTTTCCCAGCACCGCCTCCCACACAAGTACACCTGAAGATAACCGTACCAAACGCAATAACAGTTCGAACACGTGTTGATAGACAGCCGGCACTTCTCGGACATCATCGACGTCAGATCCTGTCGAGGTGCCATCATCGAGTCAAACCATTATCTCGTGATGGTGAAGATGCGCCCAAAACTCTCCGTAGTGAACAAAATACGAAATCGACTCCCGCTTCGGTTAAATATCGCACGACTGAAGCAACCTGAAGTCGCGGTAGACTACACCTAATCGCTCGAAGCTGCCGGCAGAGGGTGAGCTTGACGAAGCCCCTCTCGAGGACTGTTGGGATACCATAAAGACAGCCATCAACGGTGCTTCGGAGAACGTCATCGGACATGTGGAACGAACTTGACGGAACGACTGGTTCGACGAGGAGTGTAGGAGGCTGATGGACGAAGAGAATGCCGCGTGGGCGGCAGTAGTGCAAAGAGGCACCCGTCGAAATGTGGAAAATCATCGACAGCAGAAGAGGCAGCGAGCCCGATTTCCAGGAGAAAAAGCGCCAACTGGAGGAGGAGCTTGGTAGCTGGAGCAGATGCATCGTTCCCAAGAAATACGAAAATTATATCAGAAACTCAACGCATCCCGCAAAGGCTTCGTGCCGCCAGCTGAAATGTGCCGGGATAAGGATGGGGCCATCCTGACGGACAATCGTGAGTCCGGATCTGGGATACAGAACAGCTACCGGAGGAGTGAAAGAAGTGGATAATATGCCCCATCTACAAGAAGGGGATTACAAATCGGACTGTGAGAACTACCGAGCGATCACTGTCCTAAATGCAGCCTACAAAGTGCTGTCCCGAATACTTCTCCGCCGCCTAACGCCACAAGAAAACAGATTCGTGGGAAGTCACCAGGCCGGTTTCATGGAGGGACCGTCAACGACGGACCAGATATTCACATTACGGCAAATCCTTCAAAAATGCCGTGAACACCTAGTCCCTACGCACCATCTATTAATCGACTTCAAGGCCGCATACGATATGATCGACCGTGACGAAAATCATGGACAAGAACGGCTTTTCCGGGAAGCTGACCTGACTAATCAAGGCGACGATGGATGGAACGCAGTGCTGTGTGCGGATTTCGAGTGAACTGTCGAGTTCATTCAAATCGCGCAGGGGGCTTCGACAAGGCGATGGTCTATCCTGCATGATGCTCAACGTGGCGCTAGAAGGTTTTATTCGACGAGCGGTGGGTGAAATGCGGGGCACGATTTTCAACAGATCAAGTCAACTTATCTGCTTTGCCGATGACATTGATATAGTCGGCAGATCATCTGCGGCGGTGGAGGAGATCTACCGCAAACTGAAACGTGAAGCAGGAAGGATTGGGTTGATGATTAATACGTCCAAGACGAAGTACATGTTGGCCTGCGGATCTGAGACCGAACGAACCCACTTGTCCATTAATAACAAGGCCACGATCGACGACGACGAGCTGGAGATAGTCAAAGACTTTGTCTATTTTGGCTCACTGGTGACCGCAGACAATGACAACAACCGTGAGATCCGGCAGCGAATTATCAGCGGAAGTCGTGCCTACTATGGACTCTACAAGCAATTGCGGTCGAGAAGACTTAGCCCTCGCACGAAGTGTAACGTGTATATGACGCTCGTTAGACCGGTTGTCCTCTACGGGCACGAGACATGGATATTGCTCAAGGAGGACCTGCGCACACTAGGAGTATTTGAGCGACGAGTGTTAAGAACCATCTTTGGCGTCGTGCAGGAGAACGGAGTGTAAAGGCGAAGGATTAACCACGAGCTCGCGCGACTTTTCGGCCAACCCAGTACCCAGCAGGTGGATAAGACTGGCCGGATACGCTGGGTAGGACATGTTGCGAGAATGCCGGACGACTGTCCTGCAAACAAGGTGTCAGCTAGGAATCCGGTAGGAACGAGACTAGCAGGGGCGCAACGAGCGAGGTGGTTAGGCCTAGGGGAGTATGATCTGGCGAATGTGGAATGTCCGAAAAATTGAAGAACGGTTGCCATGGACCGAGTGAATTTTAGGAAATATGTTCGTCAAGTTATGTCGTGAGAAATAATACAAAGAAAATAAAAATAAATAAAATAGAAGAGAGAAAAAATACTCAGTTAAGATTCCGGTCGACCAAGATCTAATTGACGAGCCTTTCGTTTGACGCTTGCCATCAGATTTTGAACAATCACTTCATCCCCTTTATCCACTTTCTTCGTCGCAGAACGCCACATAACTTTAAATTGCTTCCCGCTGCTAACAGCTGTTTAGGTCTTCTTAAAGTTCTGCTTAACGATCGCCCAATAGTTTTCGATTGGGCGAAGTTCTGGTGTGTTGAAGGGTCCTTATACTTGGGCACAACCGAGATGTTGCTAGCGGTAAATACCACTCCATAACCTTTTTCCATAAAGGCATGAGCAACCAAAATGTAGTTTGCTAAACGAGATATGTCTTGGCAAACTGTGATAGTTTAATATGCTTGAAAATGTCTGACACCCTTTCCTTTCCGGTTGCTGTATAATATTCTCGCCCAGGAAGCTGTCTGAAGTTTGCCTTGGGTATGGTTTCGTCGTCCATTACCACGCAATCAAACTTCGTCAACAATGTCGTAAACGACTTCCGAGATTTTGTTTTTGCCGTATGTCGTTGCTTTTCGTTGCGAATCCATAGAAGGCCAAATTTCCGCTGATCATTCGCCGTCGGATCTCATGGCTGGTGTCGTTATCTGCGGTCAGCAGTGAGCCGAGATAAACAAAGTCTTCGACTATCTCCAGCTCGTCGCCCTCGATTGTGACCTTGTTATTACTGGACGAAAGGGCTCAATTGGTCTTGGATTCGCAGGCTAGCATATACATTGTCTTGGATGTATTAATCTTCAACCCGATCCTTTCTGCTACGCGTTTCACTTTGATCATGTTGGGGTACTATGGCTAAAAAAAGTTTATAATTCGAAATACCTACTAGCCTTCCATACATCTTTGAGATTTCGATGCGATGGAATCAAATGCTTATAAAAATCTCGATCCTTTTGTTTCTTTTATCGTCAGGTGAATTTTAAATTTAGAATCAAGCAGCAAGTGATCGTAGAGTTGCTCCATTCTTTTGGTCGTGTTTTGTCATTCGACAAAACATCGCCTAACAAGGGAAGTGTTTCTCATCTGTTGGGTTGTAAATGCAATCATAGTTTCAATAATAATAATAATATATTTTACCTTTGATTCATTCTCGATATAAAAATGGGATGTAAATTATAAATTTCAAAAAAATAAAATTAACAGTAGATTATTAGCATAAGTTTTTGTCAACTAAAATATTCCAATCACATTTATAATTTATTTTCTGTTAACACACAGATGTATCCGCCACTAGTGGCTATTCTTTAGGAAAATCACATAAATTCAGTAAAATAAGCGATCATTTTTGACTGAACAAAAACGACGCAAATCAGCTTAAAGTAATTAGGTAAAATTTTCGAATTTACTCTGACAACTGGGTACAGAATTACCGGTTCAACAAACAACATCAGAGTTGTAAGAAGCATTACAGACCTAAATTCTCTCCGGTACACTACTAAGACTACAACTATTCAAAGTCTATATCCGTGACGTTTCCTTAGTTCAAAATATGAGAAAGCAGCGTGTCATTTGTGGTCGTATTGCAGCCGGACTGGGGTTCGTAAAATGTTAGGCTCCACCGTACCAGTAAGCTAGGTAGTAATTTACTTGCTTTATCAAGCGCTAAACAGAGTAAACAGGAAATCTGCAGAAAAGAAAGGAATGGGAACTGTGAGTTGACAATGGATTTTTGTGGAAAGATGATTATACACATCTCTGCATGTCAGTTCAAAAAACACTCACCAACCATTCCGCAAGCTAACTGGCCCTGCACATCGCCTGGTCCGGAGCGAGCGAATCGAACGGATCCGACTGCATACGATTTTGATTTTCGCTCACCGTATTGTCCACCACATCGACTCGGTGCTTCACCGGGATCGTTTCGTCCGACTGCGGGGACCAGAGTCGTACCTCGTAATCGATTCCACTGGTGGCCAGCATGCAAATGTACGGATGAGGCTGGACGCAGTTCACGATCAGCTCGTCGGCCTGGTAGATCGACGCAATCATCCCGCTGTCCCGTTCCCAGATGAAGAAGTTTCCATCGTCGGATCTGGAAGCGTTGAGTTGGAGAAGTTGTTAATAATTGAAAATAATGAAACCTAACATTCGATACTAAATATTGATCGATTGACTGAAGTATTTTGAATTCTTGGTACAGATTATTAGGTAGAAAAACATTTCAATGAAGAATCCAATCCAGAATGTTGAAAGAAAGCAACATAAAGTTGCTTCGAACAAGTGTTGCAAAAATCATCAGAATTTTTGTAGGAATCGTTATCTTCTGAATCCAAGAACTGAATTACACAATTTTTTGATTAATACTTTGACATATCTTGTACATACTCTCTGGAGCCACAATAACGACTCTTTTTCATTTTTTGGGAGGTGAAAATCATGTTTGGCATAAAACCGGTACGTTTATCCCGAAGTTCGGATACAACCAACCGGAAACAGAACAAACCCCTGCTGTTGTCGAACACAAGAACTGGAAAACACTATAACCCCGTCCAGGTTCATGCCACACTCGAAATTATCCTCCGCTGACTAATTCTGATCCCCAAGTTGTTCGTCATTATCCTCGTGAGTGCGGCCGTTGCTGTTGCTGCCTTCTTGCACACATACTCAACGTGATTTTTTAAGCTGAGCCGGTCGTCAATCATCACACCCAAATATTTAAGCTCACGCTTTGATTTGATAGTGCATGATCATACTGTAATCCTGCCTGTTTGCGGTGAAATCAGGTTTGATATCAGGACCATCTCGGTTTTGTGGTTAGCAAACTGCAAACTCTTGGAGAGTATCCAGCTGTCCACAGCTTCTACAGCCCCTGAAGCTGTTAGCTGGACGATTTCTGTTGAGTAACGCGTCGCTAGTAGCACAACGTCGTCCGAGAAACCAACCAACTTAACTCCCTCTGGCAGGCTCAATGTCAGCACCTCATCGTACGTAATATTCCAAAGAATCGGGCCCAATATCCATCCTTGCGGTACTCTAGCTGTAATATCCATTTCCTGAAATCCTTAGCTTGTCATGTATTGTAGCTTACGGTTCTGGAAATAGCTTTCCACTAATTTGCAGAGATATTTCAGTATCCTCATTTTTATAAGCAAAGATGCAATCGCTGCCCAGCTGACACTCCTGAAGGCGTTGCGCACGTCCTTTGTTACTACCGCACAAAAACGATCCCCTCTTCTCTTCTTGAGTCTGTCTTTATCAGCCGTTTCGACGTCAGTTCGAATGGCGTCCACTGTGCATTGCCCTTTTCGAAAGCCGAATTGATTGTTAGACAATCCGCCTTCGCCCTCGGTGTATCGCTGGATACGATTCAAGATCACCTTTTTCAGAACCTTTTCCACAGTATCCAGTAGGCATATTGGCCTGTATGTCGATGGGTTCTCCAATGGCTTTCCATGTTTGGGCAGCAGAACCAGCTTCTGCCATTTCCAAACCTCTAGAAACATCCTTTCTTCAATACAAATTTGCGGTGACGATCGGAACTTTTCGGGAAACTCCTTAATCCCGCCTTAACTGCAATGTTCGGTATACCATCTGGACCGGGAGCCTTTTCCAGTTGAAGGGATTTTACGATGTCGTGCAGTTCATTCAATGATATCAACACCTCCTCGCTCGTATCCTATTCATACGGGACTTGCTGCCAGCTATTGATAATATGTTGAAGAAACAGCTCTCGTTATTTCCCTCAGTTTGATGGGGCACATTTCAGGTGGTTCACTACCGCTTTTGTTTTTTGCCATGACTATCTTGTAGGCATCACCCCATGGTCGGTCATTGGCATCAAGACAAAGTTCTCTTAAATATGCCTTTTTACTTTCTTTAATTTGTCTTGCGTTTCTTTTCGCATTTTTGAAAAGCGTCCTACGCTCAGCTCTCTGCATGTTTTGCCTAGTGCGAAGGCAGTTGGCACGCAAATTAGGGTTTCCTCAGTCCTCCGATAAACTGGTAGATGTGGTATTTACGATTAGCTCTCCTCGTCATTGCTGCGTCACAAGCACGTGTGAGTACTTTCGTCAGGTTTTCCGCCAACCAGTTAGACAGGTTTTGCTGCCACTTCAACACGTCAACAAAGACATTCCGGTCAAATTGTTTTGACAGCGTCGTTCACCTACCATTACCTCTCCTCTGCCTGACAGCGCACTCTTACCCACACGATAGCGGATCGCAAAGTGGTCGCTATGAGTGTAGTCCTCGCGGACTAGCAAATGTGATATCTATAATGGATTCACATCTCTCTCTATGGTAGGTCCTAGTATTACCTACGTTCGACAGGTCCACATTCAGCCTTGCAAGTGCTTCAAGTAGGCTAATTTTAAACTTTTAAACATGTTTGAACCGAATGGATTAGAACATGATCACTATCAAATAAACCAAGTATAATTTCACTGTTGCTAGCTCGTCAATTAGGACTTGAAAATCAATTAAACTTACCCTGCGACGATGTAGTTGGAATCCCCGAAATAGTTGGCTTCCTTAATATCGGTTTTAGTGTTACAGTGACCAACGAAGCGATCCTCATAGTCCAAAGCTGCTGATTGCCAAGCCTAAAAGAAATGCGCATATAATTCAACCACGTAAATGTTGTCCCCAAGGTTTGCAATTTTACCAGTTCATTGACGGAGTATTGCTCAGATACGGAATCCGCAGGTCTAACGCGATCCCGTTGCCGCTGCCGGTCAATTTCCGCTTCGATATCTTTATCAAGCATCAGAACACCGTGATTCTTGGCGTAAGATGGAAATCGTTCAATCAGCTCCGCCAAACATTTGGATGCTTCCTGTACCTGACCGAGTTTCAGCAGAGCCCTGGCTAATCGGAAGTGCGCCTTAACGTAGTGCGGATCAAGGTGCAGTGCTCGGTGACAATCCCGAACTGCTGCGTAGACGTCGCCGTACCTGAGAAGGACAATGCATTAACAAGCAGATCTAAGAAAAAAAAGAGGATGATCTTACCAATTTCGTTTCATTAAGGCTGTCGCGCGGTTCAGGTACAGGATTGAGCAGTCTTTTTCTTGAGCCTTTCGAATAGCCATGGTGTACTGCTGGATCGCCTGAAGATATTTCTCTTTCTCCAGATTGGTGTTACCTTCCTTTTTAAGCAGTTCAACCTCCGGCGGTAGCTTGTGTTTGATTTTCTCTCCATTCTTGACACCATTCGTGGTAGTGCCATTAGTACCGTTCATCGGTTCCGTAAACTTAGGTAACTCCAAAAACTAGAAATAAGGACTTGGATGAGAATCAATTAGAAAGAGGCAATTTGATAAATCCGCTCACCTTCGGCTGCTTTGGTCGGTTCAGATCGTACAGGTAGATCTGTTCAGCGCCCATGTTGACCAACAGTTCAGTACCGTCTGGGCTAAAGGTGAGGTACGTGATGGCTTTTTGCTTGAAGATTGAGAATTGGATGTCTTTGTTTTTACTCAAATGACCGGGACAAAAGTACTGAACACAACCATCCCGGGGTATATTGTCCGCATCGCTGGAGTTCGGCTTCAAATCGATCATGTTGTTACGCTGGAAAACATTTTTCAAAATCTCCGTAAATAACATATGAAAATTGAAAAAAGGTAGAAAACTACACCAACCTTCATAAGCGTCAACATTCGTCGATCGTAGATCCGGGCGAAGCAATCGTTGGCCCCGATCGCCACCATTTCCGGACGAAGCGGATTGATCGCTATACACTTGACTTCCGGCATTTCGGTAATGTGATTACGCAGATTTATCAGCACATTGGCATCATCACCTCGGCACTGAGGTGGGGTTCGTATATCATGCTGCAAAACCAACCCATCTTCGGCTGCTGACCAAAATAGGTGTTCATTCTTGGAAGACGTTGCAAGCCGTTTAACTCGGGCACCGTGACAAGTACAAGTCCTGATTGGGAAAGGTCTATTTACATCGTACACAAAAGTTCTGAAATCTGCGGATCCAGTCGCGATGAGTGAATTATTCTGTTTGTGGAGGAATTTAACAGAAAAAATATTCCCCTCATGAATCGTTGCTAGATCCAGCAGCTGTTTGTGGTTAAACGGATCCCACAGCATAACGTGGAAGTCGTCCGATGCTGAGGCCAACATGCGTCCATTATCGCTCCATTCCAGACAATTGACGCAGCCATTGTGTCCTTTGAGTTCTGCTTCCAGCTCGATCTTGTCGATAAATTGTGGTGCCGTTTTGAGACGATTCTTAACAATGTGCTCAATGTCACTGTAGTTGCGATCCAGGAGAATCTGAGCGACGTTCGTCACGTTGGGGTAGTGAAATTTTCGCTTCATTTTGCGAAAGATGTATCAACCCTGTTTTGAACAGTTCAATTTATTATTAAAAGCTTCCAATTACAGGATAATAATTGATGAGATACGAATATTCGAAATATTTGTTACTCCTTCACCCTTCTTAAATTTTGGCAACCGTTTAAATTCTAAGAATGTAATTTTAAAAGTCTCGACTCAAACAGACAAATTAGGATTAGGGATAAGGGTTAACGTACACCCGAGTAAGTGAGGACGTTTTCGTCGCATAGCTCAACTCTAAAAAAAATCATTAAAGAATCAGCAGTGGATCAGTTACTATACAGTTTCGTTTAAAGTTGTTTACAAATGCTGAAAAGGTCAGCATAGCGAATATCTGTGTCTGTAAAGTACCTTATTTTAAATTTTACTTTCACATGCTTGAGGATTCGTGCTCATTGAACTGTCCTCAACTCGTCCTAATGTAATTTTTGATACCTTTATTTTAAAGTAAACTCTTGAGTTTTTTTCTAAGCATGTAAACCTCTCAACTCTCTTCCTGGTGATCATTTTGAAATTGCAAACTCTTCAACGTGATTTTCTTCCAATTTATTACAAACTATCTTCTTTTCCTCTAAAACCACTGGAGTTTGCTTTCTCACTTGGCGGTCTTCTCAACTCGCTTTAAAGTGGTTTTTTGAACTTATTCCAAGCTGTCTTCTCAAGCCGCTTGATCATCAAACTGTCCTCTCAACTCAGCTCATTTTTTTAACCCTACTATTGGTATAATGTTTGAAGAGTGGGTACATATATAACTTTCGATAATGTTTTTTAGGTCACTTGGGTATCCCGAGATGGCCGAACAGAAAATCAAATTGACCACATCTGCATCAGCCGAAAATGGTGAAGGAGCCTTCTTGATGTCCGCAACAAACGAAGCGCAGACATTGCATCTGACCATCACCTCGTCCTTGGCGAGATACGACTGAGAGTTGCGCGTGTCCAACGGCGCGAGGAGAAAGTCGGGTGTCGATACGACGTCCGCCGGTTGGAGAATCCAGAGGTGAAAAGGGCATACGTTGAACAGCTAGAATCCCGAGCCTCGGAGCTGCCGACAGACGGAACAGTCGAAGAACAGTGGTGTGGAATCAAGAATGCCTTTATCACGACGAGCCATGGTACTCTCGGTAAAGTTTGTGGAAGACGAAGTGAATGGATGTCGGATGAAACCTGGAGGATGATCGATGATCGGAGAAAGGCGAAAGTCGGAATTGAGCAGGCATGTACCGGGTCAGCTAAAGCAGCCGCTCGCTTACGATATGCGGAGCTGGAAAAGGCAGTTAAACGAGCTTGTAGACGAGATAAGAGAGCCTGGACAAACTCCCTAGCCGAAGAGGGAGAAAGAGCCGCCGCCAATGGAGACATCCGATTACTTAATGACATTTCTCGCCGCCTCAGTGGTGCAAGGACTAATGCCGCTGAAAGACCGAGCAGGTCAGTTATTGACCGATCGAACAGATCAGCTCGAACGATGGACTGAGCACTTCGAACAACTCTTCCGAGTCACGAATAGCGGTGGCCAACAAAACCCGCAGCTCGAAGCGCCAACAGTAAGTCGCATAAATGGCGTCAACTCGGAAGCGCTCTCGCTGGCTGAAATAGAAGCGGCAATCAAAAACATGAAATCCAACAAAGCACCTGGGATCGATTGCATCCCTGCTGAAATGCTGAAAGCCAACCCTGCCCTATCAGCACAAATGTTGCACCGTCTTTTCGCTGACATCTGGGATACTGCAACATTCCCGGCCGACTGGATGCAGGGTATCCTCGTAAAGGTCCCGAAGAAAGGAGACCTGACAGAGTGTGGTAACTGGCGAGGCATAACGTTGATCTGTACAACCCTCAAAGTACTCTGCCAAGTGATCCTGAACAGGATCCAGGAGAAAATCGACGCTACACTCCGACGGCAACAAGCTGGATTCCGATCCGGACGATCATGTGTGGACCACATCACAACGCTACGAATCATACTGGAACAAATCAACGAATTCCAGGGCTCTCTTCTGTTGGTGTTCGTTGATTTCGAAAAAGCATTCGACCGACTTAACCATGAAAACATCTGGGCGGCTCTAAGGCGACGAGGGGTCCCAGAGAAACTAGTCATCTCATCGAAGCACAGTATGAGGCATTTTCGTGCAAGGTCTTGCACGACGGTGTCTTGTCCGAACCAATCCCGGTAACTGCTGGAGTGAGACAAGAATGTATTCTATCACCGCTACTTTTTCTAATCGTAATGGATGAGATTCTGATTGGATCGATTGACTGTGCACCGAACCGAGGATTGCCGTGGAATCCTTCAACAATGGAGCAACTGAACGACCTTGACCTGGCTGACGATATTGTTTTGCTCGCCCAAACACAACCAGATATGCAGAGCAAACTCGACGACCTCACCGAAAGTTCCAAGGCAGCAGGTCTCAAAGTCAATGTCGGAAAGACCAAGTCGATGGAGATCAACACAGGAAATCCCTCCAGTTTCATGGTAGCTGGGCAGCAAGTTGAGAAAGTGGAGTGCTTCCAGTATCTTGGTAGCCAGATAGCGCCTGATGGTGGTACCAGAAAAGACATCGAAACCCGGATCAGAAAGGCCCGATTTGCGTTTGCGAGTCTCCGAAACATCTGGCGGTCACGTCAGATCTTTCTACGAACAAAAATCCGAATCTTCAACTCAAACGTCAAATCCGTATTGCTGTACGGGTGCGAAACTTGGTGCACATATGCGGTAACGACGCGAAAACTGCAAGTATTGGTAAACCGCTGCCTGCGGAATATCATCCGCGCTTGGTGGCCTGGCAACTGGATCTCGAATGAGGAACTACATCGCCGGAGTCATCAAAGGGCGCTAGAAATCGATTCGGGATTCGGGAACGTAAGTGGAGATGGATTGGGCACACGCTGCGAAGATATGAAAACGAGATTTGCAGAGAGGCGCTAGATTGGAATCCAGAAGGTCATCGAAGAAGAGGCAGACCCAGAAACTCGTGGCGGCGAAGCCTAGCCGCTGAAATCCGAACTGTCGACGAGAATCTTGACTGGGACCAAGTGAAGACGCTGGCTCCAGATCGTCAACAGTGGAGGTCTTTTACCACGGCCCTATGCACCGGAGGATCGGCGCGGGATCATTAAGGACCTAAGGGTAGCAGGTTCGATTTTTTTTCAAATTCTGCCCTAAAATACAATGTGGTGATATTCTATGAATCGTTTACATATTTTATTATGTGGTTTGCAGGATTGAAGGATAGGAAATATCTAAATGATTCATAGAATGACATCACCTGTCACGATTGTCAATTGTGCAAACTGGTGTGCTTGATCACCAAGCTATCAGGGTATAATCCATCCATAGAAATGTCAAACACAGAGTTCCTGACGATTTTGGAAAAGTAACTTTTTTTTTCAAATTAATACTAATGTTATGATTTGTATTGGTGCATCTTTGTACCTGAAAATAATCAAATTTTCGAAGGTGATGGAAAGTATTAGATAAACATGAGCTATCAAAGAAAGAAAAAACATAAGCGGTAAATATTATGAACTTTTCAAAAAAAAATACAACGGCTCACCGGCAGGACTTGAACCCGCAATCTCAAGCGGAGATTGCGGGTTCAAGTCCTGCCGGTCAGCCGTTGTATCTTTTTCGAAAAATTCATAATATTTTGGGCTTATGTTCTTTCTTTCTTTGATAACTCATTTTTCTCTAACACTTTTCATCACTTTCGAAAATTTGATAATTTTTTCAAGATTTTGGGAATCTTAATTTGACCAAACCTTTCCAATAACGTCAACTTACACATGTACTCTTTTAAGAGTACATGTACTCTTTGGGGCCGTTTACATACCACGTGGACAACTTAGGGGGGGGGGGGGGGGTATGGACATGTCCACGCGTGTCCACGGAGAGGGGGGTAGGGGTTTGGGTCATGTCCACGTGGACATACTCTCTTTTAAAATATTTTCTAAAGGTGGATAAATATTAGATGTTTAAATGAAAATCTTAGAATGTAAAGCTTTCCACTTTAAGTTTACACACTAAGTAGCTTTTTGAAAGCAAATGATAATAGAAATAGAAATTTATTTTTTTTTTTAATTTTTTTTATATCAGGAAATTCTTGATCGGTTTTTATTAAATCAGCCATTTCCATAACAAAAAGGCAAAAAGTGGTGTTTTCTTACTATCAAATTATAGGTATTTTAAAAAAAACTATTTCAAATCTGTCCACGTGGACATCCGGGGAGGGGAGTAGGGGTTTGCCAAATGTCCACGCTTGTCCACGGAGGGGGAGGAGGGGGTCAAAAATCTCATTTTTCTGTCCACGTGGTATCTGAACGGCCCCTTTTTTGATCGAAAAATGTGCGTACTCTTCTTTTTGTGAAATTTTATCAAATGTGCACCACTAGGTGCTGTCCTGTTTGTTTATTCGAACAATGTTGCACTGGTTTTCACCTAGTGTTACACTGCCATCGGGCGGTAGTGCCCCGAAAATTTTGTCAGTGTTGCGAGAGAGCGTGTGAGTGAGTGAGGTAGCAATACACTGGCGACGATTTGTGTTTGTTTTTATCGGGTTCGGTGGAACACTGAACGAGGGGAGAAAACAAATACGGTATTAGAAAGCAAAGAAATATCTACAGTAGAGCTCCTTCAATCCGAGCTCCGGTCATTCGAGCCTCCACGCTATCCGAGTTTAACATCTAAACTTGCCAAAAACGCGATTAAATAGAAAAATAATATCCACATGCAGAGAAAACTGGGATTTTGAAACCAAACAAAACTGACTTTGATTCAAAACATTCATTTTTGGGAATCAAACTCCTGTTTTCTTTGAATCAATGAATTACGGTTTTGATTCAAATGATTAATGTAATTAACGTTTGCATTGTTATAGGACTGATTTCGCCCCAAACCCAGCGGCCTGATTATCTTTGGCCCGATCTTCAGCGACAATCAGCAGTCGGACCTGCCAGAATCCGGAGTGGTTTCCGAAAGTTTATTTAGCGACCCACGGAGAATGCGAAACTTTGTCAACGAATTGGTAAATAAAAAAAATTAAAAATTGTGTCTTTTTATTATTTAAAACTCATAATAGGAACTTCTAATCAACAGGATTTTTTTCCAATTGGAATCAATGGAAAATGGTTCGATGAATAAATGCTTTTAAATCTATATCTAAATTACATTGGAGCAAAAGAAAATAACTTTGAATCGAATGAAACTGGGTTTTGAATCAAAGCATTAAGATTTTGAATCAAAGATTTTTCAAAAGAAAAATTCTTTGAAACAAAGGAAAATGCATTTGAACCAAAGGAATTTTTTATTTATCCCAAAAACAAAGGAAAAAATCCTTTGTTTTTGCGGCACTTTCCTTTGAAATAAAAAATCTTTTCGCTGCGTGCATGCAAGAACCGAACTATGCGCCTGGATGATATGCAATACCAGAGCAAAAGGGTTTGTTGGTGTCAGTGATGGTAAATTTCGCCCGTCACGCTTGACCCGACTAGTTTTGTTTCATCAAACGACTGGCACTGTTTTCAATTGACGGAGCCTCACTATTCGCATGACGGATAAAGCACGACAACAATCAACATTTCTCCATCATCGACTGGCGAAGCTCCTACACATGGTCATAGTTTCTCCTGAGAGTGACTGGCAAATCTCTTCACACTTCGATCAGCTGCTGACGGCAGGTACAACAAATTGAACGACTTGCTGGCAGAGAGCAACAATAGCAATAAAAAACTGAAAACGAGCTTGCTGGCAGGAGCAACAATAATAATAAATGCTTTTCTTGTTCCTCTTCGGTCGTCTTCGGCTTGCTGGCAGGAGCAACAATAATAATAAATGCGTTTCTTTTTCGTCATCGGTCGTTTGAATGCGATTGCTTGACTAGGTTATTATTTTAGCTTCAAATGACTGGGGAATGAATGACTGGCAAACGAAGTGACTGGTCGTTAAGGAACAGTCAATTGAGTTTGACGGACCAAGAGGCTTCACAGTCACAGCTTCACGCCTCATGACGATGACTTTTGACAAGCCTGGTTGGTGTATTTCGTTTAATCCGAGGTCCATCCCCCGACTGCCTCGGGTAAGCGGGTTTCTACTGTACATCATTTTTCATACCATTCGGGCGCAAAGCTCGATAATATATATGCCTTTTTTTCTTACTTTTTGGAAAAATTATCTCAATGTACTCTTTTCGATGTCAGTGGGCACGGTAGCCCTAATTTACACCTCACTTTGAATACATTAACGCAAAATTTTCGCAGTTTAAGATTGTTCACTAGGAAAGAAATTTTTAACTAGAATTCCAACGAGATTTTTCTGTTTCAATTGTAGCCGTTTAACCATCATCATGGCATTCGCGACTTTATAGCAACGTTGCAGTTAGCGGGTACAACTGTGTTCGATGTTTACTCTTGGGCTCTTCCAACGAGACTTTCTATCGAATTGAATGCTTAAAACCGAATTTGAAAGGTAAAAATGGGACTTTAAAGTGGCTTTACATGACGTGTTAAAGGAGTGAAACTATTTGTACTTATCTGCTTTATTGAGGGTCTCGTAGAATTGAAACACATAGAGAAAAAATGTATTTGCATAAACTTAAACCATTAAGTTAAATTCTAAAGCTTATGAAAAGGCTATATTGTATTGCATTGTATTCTGCCTAACTGATATATTCTTGTCATTCAAATTATCATTTTTTCGTAACTCACGTTCATATTCGAAAAAATGTTAACGGTGTTGCATAGTTTTAGGGGTAAAAATTAGTAAATGCGAATGTTGGGAGCCATAATCTATTGGAAACAGCTTATAGGTAAAGTTTTCTCCTTTGAACAGTATTTACTACGATTGCAGGGTAATCTGGACAGAATAACGGCCGGCATTCCATTTAACCGAGTCCATTGGTTTTAACCATTATAAATACATACATACTTACGTCGAAATACCTTCAATTTTCAAGATTCAATTTTTATCCCGTTCAAACCAAATGTCCCACTTCTACAATGTTCTAATATGTCAGTGAGGAACCCAAAGTGGAACAGAAAAATCGAAATAAAATCGATAGCAATAAAAAAAGACCAGCTGGTAACTTTAGAAAAGTGGTAAATATTTATAAGTTTGTTAAAGGTTTGAGAAATAATTGAGGATTTGGAACCGAAGCTCAATAGATAAAGAATTACAAGTTGCTAAATAAAAAGCAAATTTATTTACATTTTTCGTAGGAAAAAAGGATAACATTGTTTTGACTGTAATTTGTAAACAAGCAAAGATCCAGCAATAACGGCGGAGGTTTTTAAAAATAATTGGCAAACAAATTTCCCGAGGTATTCTACTTACCAACTATCCCTAGATTGTCGAGATAACCGATTTTATTACCAGACTTTCTGCCAAAATTTTATGTTGCATAAAATATCTTCATCTGCATTAACACTTTTCACTGAACGAAACGACTACAAAACGAAAGCGAGAAAATTGACAAGTCGGTACCGGCAGTGGTGCCAAATTTCTAAAATGATATACTTTCACTGAAGATGTTGATGATCATCATCATCATCATCATCGTGATCATCAATGTCAGGGTAAACCTCAAAAGAATATTTTTGATTACTTTGGCAAGCCTATTGAAACTAGGTGAAAATTATTATCGTCATGAATAAACTTAAGTTAACTTGGTTAGAAATTCCAAAAAAAAGGAAACAAAATGTAAACTACTCATTTATTTAGAAACGGTTTGGTTTCGACCGCGCTACAATCTAGACGTGTTTTCCTGTTGAGGGGGGCTTGCAATGACTAGCCTCCCTCAATCACGGACATCTTTTTTGCTAAATTTTGCCAAAAAAAATATTAGTCTAAAATGGTCGAATTTATAATGGAAATCTTTTGGGTGTCTTGGGAAGAAGATAAATGTGGATCGTTATTGTATGATATATCATACTATATACTGTATACAGTATACTGTTCCATACGGGATGTTTTACATTAATTCAATACTTTCATTATTTCAAATTGTTAATTGTTAATAATAATAATAATTATTATTGTTCTTTCTTGATTTAACGTCAGCCCAAATTAATAAATTGTAACGTTCAGCCGTTGGCCAAAGTGACCCAAGAGGAATGAGCGTGTAAGATGTGTGTGTGTGTGTGTGTGCGAATGAGCTACCACTGTGTGAGCGGATTGAGTGACTGGAGACTTTGTAGAGTATGCTAGAAGAAAAAACGGTCAGTGTAGAATTAACAGTCGAGAAAACCAGTTCAGAAATAAAAGTGTTCCGAAATATGAAGTTTTTTTCCGTTCCTGGAATGAGATTCTGAAAATATTATCCGTTACAACTTCAGAAGTGGGATTGCCCCAGCTTTCGGAAAACGGTGGATCCTGGCTCCGGTAGAAGAAATTGAGGATTTAAACCGAGCGGGCGAAAATTCAAAAAGAGCAAGTAACCAACGCGGAAGGAGAGTTTCCTTCTGTTTCGGGAAGTCCAGAAGAAGATTGGCGGCAAATAAAAGCAGCAGGTGGACGCTGAGATATACTTGTTGCAGAAACGCCGACTCGTGGCAGAGAAATTGCTGTGATTGGAGTTCGACGCTGGAAAACGAGTTTTTTGTTCTGTCGTTTCACTTGATGCAGAGCTAAACGATGCACTGTGCTTCCGGAGCAGTTCGAGTTGACATGAACTGAAGGATTTCACTAAGTTAGGTTTGGTGGCCGAATTCCGGCGAAGCTCAGCCACGGTGGATGAAGAAACTTAAGAATTACGTTCCCGACCGATTCCGAAGTGCAGCATAGAAGTTTTATTTCCGATTTCTATTCTGACAGGTGTAACTTGTTATTCATTCCGTCTTCCGTTATTCCGTCTTCCGTTATTACGTCTTCCGTTATTCCGTCTTCCGTTATTTCATATTCCGTTTTTCAATTCCGTATTTAATTTGCCGAATGCTTGGTTTAATCGAAGTGAAGCAATGCTGCATCAGTGATGCATTTTACTGCATGATAACGATTTTTAAAGATTTTGTATAAGTCCTCATCCAGTTCCCTTCCTTTGACATTGTGACCTACTAACCCCGAGAAAGCCACGGGAAACTGGCTCCCCATACTAACATTATATTCGAAAACAAAATTGTTGAAAACTCAATCTTTAAGAAAATTTCTGATCGAGTCGATCAGATGCCAGGATGGCCGAGTTGTAACGTTCAGCCGTTGGCCAAAGTGACCCAAGAGGAATGAGCGTGTAAGATGTGTGTGTGTGTGTGTGCGAATGAGCTACCACTGTGTGAGCGGATTGAGTGACTGGAGACTTTGTAGAGTATGCTGTCGAGACCGATGCTTTTTCTTACTCCTTTTCTCTGTTCAATTTCTTTCTCAAAATCACTATCAAATATACTTTTTTTTCGAAAAGCCAACTTCACTCATTGGAATTAGTCTGTAAACTGATCTGACCTTTTCCTTTCAACTGCCGAAGCTTACACATTACTCTCTTCTTGAAAACTCTACACAGTCCTCTCTCACTATAATCAGATCGCTCTCATCAAATAACTGTCCGTGTGGTCTCTCATGTACATATTGTTGCCAATTTTTCGTTTGTTCATTTTTTTTCTATTTCATTTATTCTATACTTACTATATTCCCTACATTCGCCTTCGCCTCTATACTCCTGAGCTGAGTTATTGAAAAAAAAATCAAACCATTAAACTTTATTGTTCTAATTATAATTCCTATCGTTCCTCATGACTTCAACCTTTTTTCTACCATAACTTAATAAACATATCTATACACATATATAATAAAAATTCTTACCGTTTTTTTTTCAATTTAATTTTTTTTTCTCAATCCTCAACACTTCTGCATCTCTACTTTTACTATTTTTCTAGAGTTATGTAACTTTACTACCTCTTCCAAGTCCTCGCCGTTTATCGATTACAAGAAATTATTCGCACATAATGAAATTTTATTGACCAATCGTCGATAGTTTTGTTTGAGTTTCAAACCATACTTTACACTTCTTGAACCTCATCATCTCCCAAACTGAAATTTCGGACATACATTTATTAGATTCAGCAGATGCGCTATCTATATCCGTGGGCTATATTCTCTTTTCTTTTCACAACCCTTTTGCTTGATATTTTCGTTTATTTTTAATCTTGTTGCTCCGTATTCAATAAATATTTTGTCTACTCCACGCTTCCGTTGTCCAATTTACTGATAGCACAATAACTTCATTTGCTTGGTGTGCCTCAGGCATTTTTCAGCTTCTGTCCTTTGTCATTAGTGCTCCAATGGTCTAGAACTTCTATTGGGTTAATTTCTTTTCTTTTTTTTATTTCCGGTCTTCCTTCCTCCTTTCTCTGATCTAATTTGCTTTCATGTATTTTTTTCCTCATTTTTTAATTGCTCGATGCTCAACAAGATCCAAGTATTCCTTTTTTTTGTTTTCCTCATTCCTTCATTTTCGTTATCGCGTTATTTGGCTTAGAAGTATCTATTTAGGTTTTCTTTGCTATCCTTGATTTTTTTTGGATTGCTACTTAATCAAATATGGTTGAATTTTATTTTCTGTTTCCCCTTCGATTGTTAAAAAAAAACTTTGCCCTCAGATCATAAAATCTGACCTCACACTACATCATCATTTTTTCTAATTTGATCTTCCAGGGTTTCTCATAGAATTACAAATCCTGAAACTTCTCAAAGAACTTAGGCTTCTCAGCGGTTTCTATTTTACTTCGTCAATTGTTCTCACTTTCTCAGGAATTTGTACTTTACCTCTACAGCTCTAGTTTGCACCTCTCATCTCATCAATTCTTCTGCACCTTTCAGAATCAGATTATTCACTTATTAACTGTAATGTTCTCACACGCGTTTAGGTATTTCTATCTACTATACTGCTCCCCTCAGATGTTTGTATTATGCAACCTTTTTTTTTTAACGGTTCATCAAGTGTTTACTATCCCTCTCAGCCCACTATACTTCATACTATTAGTCTGTGCTTCTGCTCTCAAAGCTTTGAAATTTATATCTTTATCAACGGTACTGATCCTCTCAAGGATTTGTACCTAGGTTCTTCCTCAATGGCACTGTCGATCTCAGAAGTTAAATAATACCTTACTTCTCAATATATTGACTACTCCCCCGTTTGCACCTAGCATCTTGCTCAACTGTTCAGCCCTTCTAATAAGTGTGTGCCTTGACACGTTAGTCGTGAATCCTATTTTGGTAGATCTATTGGCCGAGCCCAGCGAAATTCTTGAAGCGAGAAAGTAGAGGATGAACTCCAAGATTTGCAGCATGTAGTTAAACTAATCCGCCACTCCCAGAATGCCTCCAGCTACGGGTGGATGCATATTGAGGAAAAGTAGGCAAGGGGTATTGTACCATCACTAATCAGCTGTACTGCCCCTCTCAGGGGTTTGTACCATTACTAATCAGCTGTATTGTCCCGCTCAGGGGTTTATACCTTCACTCACCAGCTGTACTGCCCATCTCATCGGTTTGTACCTTACATTTCTATCAACTGTACTGTCACTCGCAGGGGTTTGTACCTTAACTCATCAGCTATACTGCCCATCTCAGGAGTTTTTACCTTCTCTCATCAGCTGTACTGCCCATCTCAGGGTTTGTACCTTACATTTCCATCAACTGTACTGCCCCTCGCAGGGGTTTTATACCTTTTCTAATCAGCTGTACTGCCCCTCTCAGGGGTTTGTACTTTACATTTCCATCAACTGTACTGCCCCTCGCAGGGGTTTGTACCTTCACTCATCAGCTGTACTGCCCCTCTCAGGGGTTTGTACCTTCTCTCACCAGCTGTACTGCCCATCTCAGGGGTTTGTACCTTACATTTCTATCAACTGTACTGCCCCTTGCAGGGGTTTTGTACCTTCACTCATCAGCTGTACTGCCCCTCTCAGAGGTTTGTACCTTCACTCACCAGTTGTGCAGCCCCTCTCAGTACTTGGTTTATAAGTAGTGGTTTGTATTTTAAACTTTCATAGACTGTACTGCCCCTCTCAGGAGTTTGTACCTTACATTTCCATCAACTGTACTGCCCCTCGCAGGGGTTTGTACCATTACTCATCAGCTGTACTGCCCCTCTCAGGGGTTTGTACCTAACATTTCCATCAACTGTACTGCCCTTCGCAGGGTTTTGTACCTTCACTCATCAGCTGTACTGTCCCTCCCAGGGGTTTGTTTCTTCATTCATCAGTTGTACTGCCTCTCTCAGGGGTTTGTATTTTACATTTCCATCAACTGTACTGTCTCTCGCAGGGGTTTGTACCTTCACTCATCAGCTGTACTGCCCCGCTCAGGGGTTTGTACCTTCACTCACCAGCTGTAGTGCCCATCTCATCGGTTTGTACCTTACATTCCTATCAACTGTACTGCCCCTCGCAGGGGTTTGTACCTTAACTCATCAGCTGTACTGCCCCTCTCAGGGGTTTGTACCTTACATTTTCATCAACTGTACTGCCCCTGGCAGGGGTTTGTACCATCACTCATCAGCTGTACTGCTCCTCTCAGGGGTTTGTACTTTACGTTTCCATCAGTTGTACTGCCCCTCGCAGGGGTTTGTACCTTCACTCATCAGCTGTACTGCCCCTCTCAGGGGTTTGTACCTTACATTTCCATCAACTGTACTGCCCCTCGCAGGGGTTTGTACCATTACTCTTCAGCTGTACTGCCCCTCTCAGGGGTTTGTATCTTACATTTCCATCAACTGTACTGCCTCTCGCAGGGGTTTGTACTTTCACTCATCAGCTGTACTGCCCCTCTCAGGGGTTTGTATCTTACATTTCCATCAACTGTACTGCCCCTCGCAGGGGTTTGTACCATTACTCATCAGCTGTACTGCCCCTCTCAGGGGTTTGTACCTTACGTTTCCATCAACTGTACTGCCCCTCGCAGGGGTTTGTACCTTCACTCATCAGCTGTACTGCCCCTCTCAGGGGTTTGTACCTTACATTTCCATCAACTGTACTGCCCCTCGCAGGGGTTTGTACCATTACTCATCAGCTGTACTGCCCCTCTCAGGGGTTTGTATCTTACATTTCCATCAACTGTACTGCCCCTCGCAGGGGTTTGTACTTTCACTCATCAGCTGTACTGCCCCTCTCAGGGGTTTGTACCTTACGTTTCTATCAACTGTACTGCCCTTCGCAGGGGTTTGTACCTTCAATCATCAGCTGTACTGCCCCCCTCAGGGGTTTGTACCTTACATTTCCATCAACTGTACTGCCCCTCTCAGGGGTTTGTACCTTACGTTTCCATCAACTGTACTGCCCCTCGCAAGGGGTTTGTACCTTCACGCATATACTGTACTGCCCCTCTCAGGGTGTTTGTTCCTTCATTCATCAGCTGTACTGCCCGTGTCAGGGGTTTGTACCTTCACTTATCAGTTGTACTGCCCCTCTCAGAGGTTTGTACCTTAGGCCGAGTCTATTTTCAGTTCTTCTTTTCTCTTTTCTTTTTTTTATTATATCTCCATCATTCCATACTCCCTTTTCCAGTTTACCTGATCCCATTGTATTTTTCTCTAGAAAACCATCATTTTTTTTTTACCTTTTATCCTTCACCCTCAAAATACTATTTTCAATTTTTACTCATCCTTTTTTCTTTTTTTTTTTTTACCGCTCTTAATATTTCATTTTTCATTTTTTTACGTTTTAAATCGTCATTTTAATATTCTTTATTTCAACTGCTCCATCTTAATCACTCCAAATTTCGTTACTTTATTTTTCATACTCTCTTTTCAAATCGCATCTTTTCGTTTTCCCATTATAATGAATTGATATTTCGCTCTTCCTTCATTTATTTTCTATCTTTTAATCTGTTTATTCAAATACTTCTTATTCCATTTTACTTGTCTCCATCTCCATTCATCCTTCATTTTTGCATTTTATCCTAATTTCTTTTCTCCTTCCTATATTTGTAATTTTATTTTATTTTTTACACTCTTTTCTCTTTTTTTACGATTCAGATTCTACTTTTCTTTTCAATAATTTACAGTTAATATTTTTAATCTCAAAATCCTTATTTTTCAAATATATTTTTTATTTCAATTCATTAATCCTTCAATGACATTTTTTTTTGTTACTCCTCTTATCAGTTACCGCTTCTATTTTTTTCTATTTTTCACTTTTCCAGTAATCATTTTTTTTTCTTCATCACCTTTTTATGCTTTCTAGTCTTTTATCTTGCTCTCTTCCTCATTCTACTTGTTGTTGTTTTTTTACATGAAATTTTCTTATCTCCTTTATTTTCTTTCTTTACTACGTTTTCTATTTTTCATTCTAGAAAAAAAATTCAATAATCTTTATTAGAATTCTGCATGTGTCGAAATTCAAGCTGTTTTTTTTAGTTCTCCATATTTCTTCCTCCATTTACTCTCTTTATTTTCCCTTTTACCATTTTCAGTATATCTTGTTCCATTTTTAAACCGTTCGTCCTATTTCCTTCCCTCGATCATCGTTCCTTGGCCACTCTTTATTTTATTTTATTCCATTTTTTTTCTTTCTTTATATTCTATTTTTTCAATATTTTCGAGTTTGTTTTGATTTTTTTTATTCATATTTTTTTTTCAATAATTTTTATTTCAACTATCAAATTGTCCACTTTCATTTTTTTTTTCTGCATCTGCATCATATTTTTCTATTCACCGTTTCGTATCTTCCATTTTTCACTTTAACATCATTCCTTATTCCATTTTTTTTTGTTTCTCTCCTTTCCCATACTTTTTTCGTCACTTTCCATTTTCTTGTTACCTTATGTCCTTTTTAAACAGCATTTTTTACTTCCAATTGTCATTACATTGTTTTTTTTTAATCATCTTTTTTTTCAACCCTCGAATTGTCCGATGTCAATTATATTTTGATTCTTGTTTCTACTATATATTATTCTTTACTTTCCCAATATTTCTTATTCCTTTTTTTTTTTTGTTCTTTTCCATTTTCCTTTGTTTTAGCCTTTCCATTTACTCCCTTTCTCCATCCTCCAAACTAGTTTTTTTTTTTCAATATAACTTATTCCATTTTCTTCCTAATCTTTTTCAAGCATTTATCTCTCTCCCTTTCTTATTATTTTTTCACTTAAATTTTTTATCCTTAAATCTTTACCTGCTATCATTATTTTCAATATTTTCGATTTTTGTTTTTATATCTCTACATTCACATTATATAGAAAAAAAATTTTTTTTTTTTTACTTTTTCACCATGCCTTATACCATTCTTTCTCTCCTTTTCCATTCTTGTTTCAGCCTTTCAACTTGCTGCCTTTCCAAATTCTTCCTTTTTCATTCTCAATTTTTCACAATCCATTTACTTTTGTACTTTGTCCTTTTAATACAGTTTTCTTCCATTTATTTTTATTTTCCGCTATAATTTAATTTTCAACTATTCCAATATTTCTTATTCAATTTTCTTTCTCTATTTTTCCATTACATTAGCGTTCCAACTTACCCCTTTTCGCCATTTTATTTTTATTTCAATAGTTTAATTTTAATTTGTTCTTTTAGGATTTCCATATTTAATTCTCCGGTTACCGCTCTTAATTTTTCATTTTTTACTTTTTCAATATTCCATAATTTATTCTCTTTCACTACTTTTCCATTCTTTTTTTTTTACAGCCGTCGATCCCTCTTCCTTTCTTCATCTTTCGTTCGCCATTCCCACACCAATTCACACTTATTTTATTTTCAATATTCATTCGATTTTTTTGATGCACTATTTTCCATTATTTTTCAATCACTTTTTTGTATCATTAGTTCAATATTCCTACTATTCAACTTCAATTTGTTGTTTTTAAGCTCACTTTTTCTATAATCCTTATTCCATTTTCTATCACTTTTTTACATTTATTCTTTTATTTTGTTTTTGCCGTTCAACTACCTTTATTCTTTATCCCCCGTTTGCAGCTCACAGATTTTTTTTAACACGCCATTTTCTTTTCTTACTAACATCCATTATATTTTTCTATAAAGCTTATTTTTCATGGTTCAATCACATTATTGATTTTAAACACTGATGAACTGATGTACAAGCTAAGCCTTGAAAAGTGTGTAAAATCCCGACGACCGTTTTGAATCAATTTTATGTTTTTTGGTTGAGCCGCCAGATGTCTCCAAGGACACCAGAGAGAACTGTCAAGAAGAAAATGAAATGTAAACAAAACAAAACAACAAACTTTTAGTCAATTATGAAAAGGTCGTATCTATTTGACGAGTTTCGATCAAATTGATGTTGAAGATTCGTTACACATTTCTGATTTGCATTATCAAAATTTTACGCTTAACGCTGTTTTTCGAATTGCTTCAAACTAACATGAAGCACTTAATATAAACAGATATAATGCGTGAAAATGCCCGCTCAGAGAAGCCTAGAATCTGTATTTCTTTGTTGGTTTGTTAATTTTAAGCTCAACTGGATAAAATAACTGGTTCGTCTGGCTTGTTCAAAGTTGTTAGTTAGCCTCTTTAGTAAAAAGAATCGAGGTAAAATGCATCAGATGAATTTACCTTGCTGTGAATATATTGAAGCCGTCCATTTTTCCAGTTTATTAATTTTTCAGATCATATACAATTGCGCTCTTCCAAGAATCAGGTACTTCAAAAGTTGATTCGGCTTGTTTAAATGATAGCATTTGAAATTATGAATACGTTTCTGGAATTTTATAATTCAAGCTTGTATATGTGTCATTTCGTCAGTCTCTCTAGGGACAATATGATAATGATGCTATTTTTCTCAGTTGAAATTTATTCTTAGTTCATCTAATTATATACATAGAGCAATTCATCTAATTGTATTTAAATTTATTTATTAATGAGTTCAAACACCATTTCGCCCTCTCGAAAAATTCTTACTTGCAAAAGAGCTATCTAGAAACAGTGCCATCTGTTGCGCCGTTCAAAAGTTACAAATCAAGCAATAGATGGCACTGTTTTTCGTCACTTTTTAACGGCTTCTTTAAAAGAGAGCACTGGAAATTTTACACAAGTTTTTGAAGATTTTTTGTTCGAGCTTGTACATCAGTTCATCAGTGTTTTAAACTATCTTTATTTAAACTATTCTATTGTCACATTTCAGTTTGTTCCCATCATTCCTCATCCACCATTCGATTTTTTTTTACATTCTCCTTTCCAGCATCCACCGTTTTCCTTTGTTATATTTTTATTTTATTAGATCGTTTTTCACTAACATTTTAAAAAACATCGCACTCCCTTTAATGTTTTTTTCATTTCCCATCCTTCAGCTTCCTATTCTCATTCCTTCCTCCATAATCCACATTTATGGAATCCCCCGTTTTGAGGTACATGTACATCCCAAAAACTGTAGTGCTTGACACTCCAAATTTATAAACAAACACACTTCTCCTGTATAATTGTTTTATTTCAGATCACTACTCTCAATTATTAAAAATGGCTAACAAACGCCATCAAGCGTTTCCATTTTCATACCGCCATCCGTTGCATCAGTGTAAAATTGATCAACTTCAATCCTCCAGTCAATGGTAACGCTATTACTTACCGACCACGCCATTGTCGAGACCGATGCTTTTTCTTACTCCTTTTCTCTGTTCAATTTCTTTCTCAAAATCACTATCAAATATACTTTTTTTTCGAAAAGCCAACTTCACTCATTGGAATTAGTCTGTAAACTGATCTGACCTTTTCCTTTCAACTGCCGAAGCTTACACATTACTCTCTTCTTGAAAACTCTACACAGTCCTCTCTCACTATAATCAGATCGCTCTCATCAAATAACTGTCCGTGTGGTCTCTCATGTACATATTGTTGCCAATTTTTCGTTTGTTCATTTTTTTTCTATTTCATTTATTCTATACTTACTATATTCCCTACATATGCTAGAAGAAAAAACGGTCAGTGTAGAATTAACAGTCGAGAAAACCAGTTCAGAAATAAAAGTGTTCCGAAATATGAAGTTTTTTTCCGTTCCTGGAATGAGATTCTGAAAATATTATCCGTTACAAAATGTTAATTAATTGTAATTGTAATTGTTGATTTATTTACACACGAAAACCTTTTAGCACAGGCCAATTAATGTTTTCTTCTTTGACTTTTATTCTCAGTGTAACGATTCCGACTCGCCCGCGCTGCCCTAAAGCCCTACAGTAAAAGTGCGGCAGACTGAATTTCTTACCGATTCGGCAGCACTGAAAAAGCTTCTGTAATCCTTCAACACTGCCAATTACGAAAACATTCGCATGACTTCTTGTTGATGTGCAACTGTGTCGCAGATTGTGAAGTTGATTTTCGTTTTGTGAATATTATTTAATTTGTTCTCCGTTGTGTCAATTGTTAAAATAAAAATTAAGTGCTTCTTTCCGTTTTGCTCCAATGAATTTTCTCTGCATTCTTGATTAATTCCAATTAAAAAATTGAAAGTTACAGTCACACAGATTGCAATACTTGCCACGAATTTGAAATGGTAAAAATGGTTATGCTCGATTGGAACGACTTTTGACGCTTTTGACAGTTCGATTGGAACTCCGCGGTGACAGTCTGCCGCACTTTTATTTTAGGGCTTTACGCTGCCCACCCAACCGGTGCGCGAATGAGTGTGCCAATTGATTTTAAAATCGGTCCGCGGAAATGAGCAAAATGTCACTCGTTTGCTCACTCACTGGTGCGTTTGCTCTTAATGTTTTAAGAATAAAAACAAAAATTTTCCCATACGCGACTGTGCACAAGAAAATTATTTGGCAGCACTGGATCCGACGTTTTCTGATTGTTTTGTTTGGCCTTGCTTTTAAACGTTTTCTCGAACCATTTGCTGGTGGAATTCTTTTGCAAAAACGCGTACAGCTCGGATGCATTGGAAATTTAGTCGAAGTGTTTTTATCGAATTAGCGACGTGCGGTGATCCAAAAAGGAAGTTATAAGTTTAAAAGTATTTTCGTTGTGAGGAAGAAGTGTTTAATATAGAAACTATTAGTGATATCACAGTTTTTAAATCGAAAACGCCGAAAGGCGAAAGAGACGCCAGTTTATTGTGTAAAGTGAGGTTAGATAACGAAATGTGTGGCAAAGTCGTGAAGATTAAAATGGCCGCCGTATAAGGTGAAAAGTGATCATGCTAAGTGTAAACGAAAAACCACCACCGAAGGGTGGTGACACCAATATGGATTGCAACGATCCAAGCCTCACTCAAGTGCCTACAACAAGCGATTCTAGGAGGAGCGTACAGAAGGAAAAGAAGATTGATTACTATTATGAAAGAAACGACCAGGGGCCTTATCGTGTAATAGTTGAAGTAAACGACACCAAAGGAGGATCAATTCGTATTAATAAATTGTCCCTCGCAAACACGCTACGGAAAATGCCGATGTACAGAACGCACATAATTGACCTCAAAACCATTGGCTGGAATAAAGTGCTTGTGTATATGAACAGCTACCAACTTGCTAATAAATTGACCTACGACCAGAATTTCATCGAAAGAAATTACCGTGCGTATATACCAAGACACCTCATCTCAGTTACGGGAGTTATATCAGATGTCCCTCTGGACATATCCGACGCAGAAATTGAGGACGGTTTACAAGCGGAGTACCCGGTTTTGCAAATCTACCGAATGAAAAGACGCATCGAAGAAAAAGATATACCAACCGAGCGAATAAGCATTACATTCAGAGCTGCCAAACTGCCAGAATCAGTCAAACTTTTCTGCTGCACGCTAAAGGTAAAGACGTTCTTTCGCAAAACAAATATATGTGGTTCGTGTCTTAGATACGGGCACAAAACTGAGAATTGCCGAGGCAGAAAACGGTGTTCGAAGTGCACGAGAAGTCACGAAAAAGAGGAGGACTATCATAACTGCAAGTTAGAGGTTCGTTGTCTATATTGCCGTAAAAAGCACGCGACCACTGACATCACATGTCCGGAACGCACCAGACAAAACAACATACAAGCGATTCTCGCAAGAACAAATCTCACCGCCCTGGAAGCCGAAGAGCAGTTCCCCATCCAAACAAACAACTACTACGAAGCTTTGGTTGGTGCCAGCCAGGACCCAACACCAGCGGAATCGGCATCGTATGCCGAAATGACCGCGGGTAGATATCAGTACAACAAGCCAACAATTATGCGAAGAAAGAGGGAAACAGTTCCGGAAAAATCCATCATCAGTGAAGACGTAGTACTGCTTAGGGACAAGAAAGCAAAAACCAACGAGCAACACGACGGTACAGCACTCTTCAACAAATACCGGACGTCTAGTGCCGAAAAGTGGAAGGAAGAATTCCGGAAAGCACATCAAAACTATCTACAGGAGCCATCTACATTGAAACAAACAGGAGCAATCAAGAAAACGCTGGTGGATGAATCACGGAACCGAGAGGAACATTTTTCAAAGTTTGTATCAACCCTCATCGATAAAGGTAAGTTAGATCCAAAAAGTCTACAGGTTACAGAATAGAAATGAAGCAATTATATACTTACACAAATAAATAAAAACAAAACGTATAACCCAATGAAAATACTACAGTCGAACGTACAGAGTCTAGGAAAAAATAAAGATGAAATACTTAGAACACTAAATAAAGGGAAATACAGTCTTGGCATTTTTTCGGAAACCTGGACTAAATTTTCGGAGGAAAATACCAGGTTATATAATATCAGCGGTTTTCAAAAGATACTATGTTCTCGCGATGACGGATATGGAGGTGTGGGTGTCTACATTCGTAATGGCATATCATACCAAAACTTGAATATTTCACATCAATCCAATAATATTCAATTAATAGCCTTAAAACTATTACGGGAGAATCTTGTCATAGTCGCACTGTATATGGCCCCATCGACAACGAGTTTGGAAATCGAAAACTTCACAAATTTACTATTCACGAAACTCCGTTCACACAGAAGGGTGTTAGTAGGAGGAGATATGAATTGCCACCACGTTGCTTGGGGCAATGACTGGAGCGACAAAAAAGGAGCGACTTTGCTAGATGCTATTAACGACTCAAATTGTATACTACTTAACAATGGAGCTAAAACTTTTATACCACTCGATACAAGAAAAAAACCAACTGCAATTGACCTATCAATGTGCTCAAATCAACTTTTCAACTCCGTTGAGTGGCGTACTCTACAAGAAACAATTGGAAGTAGCGAACATTTGATGATCGAAATAGAATTTTTAGGGATGATTAAAGAAACACCTTTCTTTATAAACATGAAAAAGGTTTATGAAGAAATTTCGAAACTTGAGAGCGATGACATTAATAACATATCTGACCTGCGAAACAAAATTCAAAAAAGTGTGTCAAACAATCGGAAACCGAGCAAGCGTATCCCAAAGCCATGGTGGGGTACAGAGGTGGAGGATGCTTGGATAGAAAAACAGAATGCAATGCGGGTTTTTAGCCAGAATAGTACTTTAGAAAACGCTATAGAATTCAAAAAAAGGACCGCAATATTCAAACGTAAAAAAAAGGAATCAAAGTTAAAACAGGTTGAAGAGTTCATTGAATCTATTGACCCCCAAACATGCTCCAAAGTACTGTGGACAAAAATTGGGAGGCTGACAGGTAAAAGAGCAGGCAAGCAATCTAATAATCCGGTACAAGAGGACGTAAACATGGCTAACCAATTCTTTGATTTACATTTTGGACAGAGCGAGGTAGACTTAGACGTACCTGTTTCTTACGGAATCACATGCCAATACAACTTGTTGGACAAAGAAGCTTGGTCGAGAATTTTAGCCAAAAAGAACTCTAAATCGGCACCCTCGTCAGACAGGATTACTTACGGAATGCTTAAAATATTAGAACCAAATATTGTTAACACTATCATTAGAAATATTAATGAAATGTTCAGATCAGGAACACTAACATACCAACTTAAGGAGATCAAGGTAATAGCCATCCCTAAACAAGGAAAAGATCAGTCAAAAGTGGAAGGGAAAAGACCAATCTCGCTGATACCAACAATAACGAAAATTATGAACTCTGCCGTGTTGGAAAGAATTCAACACTTCATAGAGGATCACAACATTATCCCAAAATTATCCTTCGGATTTCGGAAAAACTACTCCACAACTACCTGCGTGAATTTTCTTATAAACACGATTAAGAACAACAAGCGCAATGGACATATAACGGCAGCGACATTCGTTGATCTGTCTAACGCATACAATTCCGTTAAATGTGACACCTTAGAGAAGATCCTGATGAAGATACAACTCCCCCCAGAATTGACTATCTGGATAGTATCGTTTTTAAAAAATAGAACAATCACTATGAAGGTAGGAGAGCTGAACATAACAAGAATGATCTGTAATGGCCTTCCGCAGGGGGACGTTATGTCGCCATGTCTTTTTAACATCTATACGTCTGGGCTGCACCGAAACGTCGAAGAAGGTACGGTACTGCTGCAGTACGCCGACGATTTTGTAATACTTACCAAAGGGAAAACAATGGAAGAATTGCGAAGTAAGACCCAGTCAAGTCTAACAAGGTTTATCCAACAAACAAGAAAGTTGTCGATGCAAATCAACCCTAGTAAAACCAAAATTTTAGTTTTCAAAGGGGGAAAAGTTAATTTCAATATAAAGATTAATAACGAGGAAGTAAACACAGTAAATACATACAAATATTTAGGAATCACCCTGGACCGGTTCTTAAATTTCGGCGGACACATACGAGACCTGAAACGGAAAATTCTGGACAGGCTCAACATGTTAAAGATAATAAGTAGCGTTCAGTTTGGAGGACATCCTCAAACCATGGGAGTAATCTTCAACGCACTAATAAGAAACTGTATTGAATACGGAGTATCCATACTCAACAACGCAGCAAAAACCAATTTACGATCCATACAAGTGTTATTCAACCAATGCTATAGAAAAGTGACGGGTTGTAGCAAGACTACACCCCTAAACAGCCTCTTAGCTATTGCTGCTCAAGAACCGTGGAACATCCGAAGTGAGTTCGTCTCATGTAAAGAAATAGCTAAATCCGTAACCCATCAGAATCCGGTCTATGAACAACTTGTTGGAACATTGCAACGGTCAGAGGACAATGAAAGACTAAATTACTGCGAGAAGTTGTTCAAAGAACACCATGAAATATTCGATGCTATCAGCCCAGTACGATCGATCCCTACTAATGAGAAAAAGGTGCCTATCAATATGGAAATCGGACTTCGAATCAGCAAACAAAACACCAACATCCAAGAAATGAAGCAAAAAGTACTATTCCTACTGAATGGCAAGTATAAAAACCAAGCAAAAGTATATACAGATGCATCAATATCAAACGGAGTTTGTGGTGTGGGTATATTCATAGAAAGGAATAATCAGCAGGTCGCTCTCAAGTTAAAACACCAAACAAGCATCATGACGGCGGAACTAGTGGCTATACAAATAGCAACTAAACTTATTGAAGAAAATACTTTAACAGGGGCAGTAATCCTTACTGATTCCCTTACATCGTGTAGAGTACTGAGTGATGCGCAGAGAAAAAGAAACAAAAGTGAGCTTGTACACAGTATCATCCAAAAATGTTTAAAATGTGATATAGTAATCCAATGGATACCAAGTCACATTGAAATAATAGGCAATGATAGAGCAGACACACTAGCTAAAATTGGTACAACATCGAGTGAAGAATTAAATCATCAAATTCTCACAAAAGATGCCGTTCTTTTATTCCAAACACTTAAAATAAAATCCGCTAACACCTGGTACAACGATTACGCAGCGACGAAAGGACAGAAGTTCTATGAAATCCAAAATAAATGGTGCGAAAAACCCTGGTACCATGGGATGCAATTAAATGCATTCGAAGTGCGCACAATAAATCGATTATTGACCGGACACGACTTCAGCAAGTACTGGCTGAACAAAATGCAGATTGAAGATGACCCTTTTTGTGATATATGCAACGAAACCGAAAATGCGGATCACATAGTATTAAAGTGTTCTAAGTACAACGTTACGAGAGCTCAATATAGCTTCAACTGTAAATACAGAAATATCACTGAACTACTCAAAACCAAAAATGTAGACACCTTAAAAGAAGTAGTTGACTTCTTGAAAAAAGTAGACAAAAGGATCTAACTGTAAAACCTTTGAGAACCATGCCAAAACAATTATAAGTACTCAAAAGTAATGAACCGACCAAAATTTGATGGACATATGGTCTTTGCAACCGGTCCAAAGAGTTTCTCCCTCCTCGAGAAACTCGATGTGCGGATTTAACCACACAGAGAAGAAGAAGAAGAAGAAGAAGGTGGAATTTTTCTCCAAAAAGTTTTTTATTTATACATAGTTTAGTGATTAATCTACTGGACCAACAATGGTGGACGTGAAAAAATTTAGTGACACCGACCTGTACGGGATGCTGGGCGTTGAAATCGGCGCCAGCGAACAGGAAATCCGGAAGGGTTACCGCAAGAAGGCGCTTCAATGCCATCCGGATAAGAATCCCGATAATCCCCGGGCAGCCGAACTCTTCCAGGAACTGTCCAAGGCTTTGGAGATTCTGATCGATGTTTCGGCCCGAGCTGCCTATGATAAACTATTGAACGCCAAGAAGGCTGCCCAGCTGAGGAACCAGCAGTTGGACAGCAAACGGCAGAAGCTAAAGAATGATCTGGAGGAAAGGGAACGACGGGCCCGGGAGGAACTTAAGCATGGGTAAGATTTGTTGATTAAATAATCTTGAGGAAATTGTCGTGGAAGCGTTTAAAATTTTGCTTTTTATGTGGTCCTGTGGCGCAATGGATAACGCGTCTGACTACGGATCAGAAGATTCCAGGTTCGACTCCTGGCAGGATCGATTTTTTAACTGGTAGTTTTCATAGCTAAGGAGGGACTCAGAAAGAATTAAAAAAAAACCGGTAATCCAGAAATGATATTTGGGTGAAACCCTTACGTTTTCTAAATAGTTGTTGTCAATCCTTTAAATTCCTTCCTTAATTTGCATTGACTAGTTTTTTTTCCGTTACTTTCAGATACAAAGTAAACAAAACGCCGGAAGAAATATTCCAGGAAGAATTCGAACGACTTCGCAAAGAAGGCTCAAAACTTGTGGCTGAGGAACAGGAATTGATGAGGCAACAACTTCGCCAAGAACTAAACCAGCAACAGAAACAGCAATCGAGCTACGATCCCTCAAAACATCGGATCAAGATCAAGTGGAAGGCAGAAAAATCTGACCCCGAAAACGGTGGCTATTCGGAAGCCGTCCTGCAAAAATTTCTCTCCAAGTACGGTGACATCAATGTGCTGGTGATGAGTCCCAAAAAAACGGGTAGCGCCCTGGTCGAGTTCAAAACACAAGAAGCAGCCGAGATGGCAGTGAGCTATGAACAGGGTCGGCTGGACAATCCCTGCTCGCTCGAGTGGATCGGAGACGCCCCAAAGAATAAACACTCACGGACAGGAGGTTCCGCTACAATTACCGAGAAAGATTACGAGAGCTTAGTGCTGCGACAGCTCCGACAAGCCGAAGAACGAAAACGTCTGATCGAACAGATGATGCGGGAAGACGCCGAAGAAGAAGCGGGGAAGTCGTAGTTTGTAATTTTAGGTATATTGACTTTTTTTTAACTGTTAGTTTATTTTTGATCGTAAGATTCCTAATTTTACTCGTAGTTTCCTATCGTTAGATACAGATGTGTACAGGAAATAATTACTTCGTAAATTGCAACTAGTCACGGGTTACACCCACCCGATTGGGGCTCCAAATTTTTAACCGGTAGAGCAGAAAAGAAGTTCCTTGTTAGCCTAAACCCCGGCATAATTGGTTCCTATTCGGATCTTGGTTGCTTCTTCAACCAGCTGGACCAGTTGGTCCAGTTTGTCGATTTCACCGCGGGCCAAACCGATTCGCTCGATTTCCTGGACGAAGTGAACCACATCCACCTGAAGTTGCAGCCGAATTTTGTCGTCATCGGTCATCGTTGTTCCGGCGCTGTTGCTGCTGCTGTTGTTGCTTGTGGTTGACACAGTGCCAGTTGTTTGTGCCCGAAGATTTTTCAAGCGGCGCAGCGATTCTTCCGTTTTCTGGACGGACGTTAGAACTTCTTCGATCGCCTGGAGGTAGCTGCGAAGGTAAGTGAATAAAAAGTATTAATTTACTTACTGCTTTTACTATATGGAGTCGTATCAAACCAGTTCTATTTATATTATTTGGACATCGTGAAATTTAATACAAAAAATAGAATAAGACATCGATCACATCCTTTTAAAGATCTCTACAATTTTATCCCACTGTCATTAAAAATTCATCTCGTTTGGTAATATTAGGGATTCGTAGATATTTTTGTAACTTATAAGGACATTCAAATCAAACCACAACTTACGTTTCAGTCAAACCTCCGTACACATTAGCCAAAAATTCTTTCAACCTATCGTCGCCAACCATCGAAGCAAATCGTTCCTCAAAGGTGCGACTAGGCAGCAACATCTGTTCCACGTACTGACAGCATTTGCTGGGCACCTCTCTATTAGTTTTCCGATACAACCGGGGAATATCGCTAACCTGCCGGATGGCCGGCGTGCTCGACTGAAGCAGTTCTTGGACGATTAACGTTTGCAACCGGTTCAATTTAGTCGTCAGCAGGGATCGGTTGTCGAAGAAGATTTCATCCAAGGTAGTCGTTGTGAGTTCCAGTATGGGTGGTGCTTTCTCCGCTATAAGGTTGACAATTTGAGGAACTTTTCGGGAGAAGTTGGTTATATCGGAGTACAAGGTGGCAAGAAGTTTGATTCTATAGAATGGTTCCTGCAGGTCGGCTGGCGCTTCGTATGTCATTGCCGTATCGATCCAGGTAGTAGCTCGGGATAATACTTGCAGCGTTAGCTTCAGGAAGCGATGGAAAAGTTGCGGTAGATAAATGCCTTCCTGCCAACAGTTTGAGATGCAGGTCAAAGCTATTGAAAATTGGAGTAAATTAAACTGGCTAGCGCTGATTTGTTGAGCTGTAAATTTGTGGGCATCCAGTCCTTTGCTACATGCTTTCTCCATGTTGGATCCTATCTCTTGAAACCTAATTTGAAAGTAAACCGGCAGATTCCATCGTACTTGGAAACTTTTGTATTGTGCATGCGCTTTAAAAGCCGTTACTTCCGCGGGGTCCTCAATAATTAGTTCTATTCGTTCGAGGAACTCCAGGGTGCATTTGTATTTCTGGTAGAACGAATCAGGATTGCCCGGAGCAAATATCGACGACATATTCGTCTCCATTCGGCGCTCTACCTCGGTCCAGAAACTGTTGGTGACAAAATCGTACCCCTTGACTTTGCCATTCTTTTTCGTTAGCGCCAAAAGGTTTTTCATGTTCATCGAAATGAAATCCAGAATCTGATTGTAGATACCGGTTAAACCTTGTACGGAATTTTGTAAGCTGCTTTCGGAAATAACTTTCGCCATATACGGTGCGACTATTTCCTGTTTGAACACATCCTCTGCGGTTCGACATTCGTCCAGAGTACAATAAATTCTAAGGCATCGTTCAAGACCGTCAACGTCTTTCTTCTCCAAAGTTTTTAGAAAGTAGTCCTTAATCTGTTCAAGTAAACTGTTTTTGAGTTCCTTTGAAAGTTGCATTTGTTCCTGATTCAGAAATTCGTTACAAAACTTGATATTGAATTGTAGCTGGATCGACTCCAAAGCAGCCCTCTCTAACAATACCGGATTGATCTCTTGTTCCTTCCCTTCGCTTGGCTTAAGTAAACTATCAAGCTTTACCAAAGCTCCCTGCGCCTTAGCCAAACTTTGAAGGCTTTTCTTGTACTTCCTCAAGTCCTTTTTCTGCTCCAAACATTCGCTGATTCCACCCATGGTTCCTTCGAGTGCTTGTTTGACGACCAGAATTTCTTCCTTCAATTTTTCCAACGGACTAACGATACCACCGATCTGTTGATCCAGTCCAATCAAATTTGCCGATAGGTCCACGAAATCTGCGTAGTCCTGGTTTATCAACTCTATCATAGCCGATCGGAGCACTTTGAGGTATATGCCCAAATCGTCTCGGATGATCTCCAAACTACCAGCATTACGATTCTCGTACAAGAACTCATCCACCGAAAAGGTTTTCTAATTGAGAAAATTTGTTAATTACATGGCAGAAAAAGCAATTAAAAATCTTAATCAAATACCTTCATGAACTCGTTCTTGTCGAAGCAAAGATCGGCTGGGCCGGCCGGTAAACAGAACAGATCCCGTCCGTTCGACATCTTTTCCAAATGGGTTAACAGCAGGAAGGATTCCAAAACACTAAATTAATTCAATTTGGGTACAAATTAATGTTAAAATGGACATTATTCGACGGAAAACTAAATTCTTGATCCAGCTAGAACGGGAAATTGATGCAGTTTTCACTGTTTTGATGGCAGTCGAAGAAAAATTGACACATCACCCATCATCGTCATTGATGCGCCCACGATGCAATAATCATTATAATCTGCTGACGATGATTGTGAACGCTCATTTTACTCAAGACATTTTGTATAGAAAAAGTACAGTGGAAAAAAATTAAATTGTATGAAATCAAAAATACGAATTCCTGTTATACATAATAATTCATGAATGAAGAAACTTGCCATGAGCATTAACAATCATCTTTTAATTTTTTAACAATTTGAAAGGTATTTAGGACTTTTGCCTCGTCACGTGGTTTTCTTCAAAATCTGAACATAACAATCAAACAATTGTTAATATTAGTATTAATACTTTATTTGAAAATCCGTTTTTTACGGGCACGGGAGAATCCTGAACTTTATTTCAAAACATTCCAGTTTTTTTCGGTATATAATACCGTGGTAAAATATAACGTTTTTATCGACCATGCACCATGAACGCGGCATCGTTCAAGGACGCTTTCCGTATCCGATTTTTTGAGGTTCTGTGAACATAAACAAAACGGAATCAAAACAAAAAGTCATTGCCGGTTCGATTGGTGACTTGCTCAGAAACTTCTCCGCAATCCATAAAAAATGTTCAAGCTGTTCCGAAGTGATAGCGTTTCCGGTTACTCGTTCGTGGTGCCCAGTGTCAGCGTCGGAAATGTGGCCCAACTGGCGGTGGATTTACTCATCGAAACGCTCAAACTTTCGAAAGTGGGTCTTTTGTGGCATCCAGCGTTGATTCCGGTAGCCGGTCCACCCGCGTACGCTCACGATCAGGATAAAATGACCACCACTGCCGAACTGTTTGCGTCCGACGAGCATAAGTTGTTGGTTCTTCAATTGCGAGCCCCTCTCGTCGGTTCCTTGACGGCGGATTTCCTTACCAGTTTGTCGGACTTTGTGGAGAGTCAAAAACTCGGAGATGTTTTCATACTATCCAGTAGCTTCGCCCACGAAAACCAGCAAATCGGTTCCCGGTTTAAGTACGTGGCCACGGAAGCATTCCTTTCTAAGCAACAAGAGGCCCTAACTCAATTGAAGTGGCCACAGTTGGAAGGAAGTGTTATTCACGGGGGAGGATTTGCTATGAAGTTGCAGCAACTGTTGGTCGCACGTAATCAATCCGGATTGGTGCTTTTTAGTTATGTTTCCGAAGGGGACAACACTACAGATGCCGTTAATTTAGTATCGTTGCTGGATCAGATCAGAGAACCGGTGCTGCTACCGAGAGATGACGAACAGAAGATTAAGATTGCGGTTCCCAGCTCTTGGAAGCATCTGTTTGGAAACTCAGCTCCTGTGAACGTTTATTGATGGAAAATAAATTGTTAATTTATGAAACTTATTTATGCTTTCAGTTTTCTTTAGAAAGATACATTCATCTTACATTTAATTAAATCTAAATTATTCGCTGTTGAATCGGTGATTTTGAATAATACATGCCACGTGGTTTTTTCGCCAAAAATCAAAACGTCTGCAGAAATTTAATTGAAATTGCATAAATGAAGGCGATGTGCAGATACCAAGTATAAATGCTGTTGCGCCTGCATTTATGCAACAAATTTATTACGGGATTTTAACCCGGGGGTTATTTTACTGCAGCAATTTGAATTTCAAATTTTGTCGGCGGGCCACATTTGAAATAACACTGCAGATAATCAGCAGTTCGTATGGACATAAGACCATTTAAATATTTTTATAATACAAATATCTGTCAAGAAAAATAATAGAAAAGTCAAAGTCAAAAGAATGCATTTCTGATAATATAACTTATTTTCCAAGCAATATCAGCCTAAATTGATTAGGTAGATCACTAAATAAAAGTCAGATTTTGTGGTCCCTTCAAAAAAATTTTTTTTTTTCAAATAGGTAGTTAATTTGATTTTTTCCCCAAACTATCGTCTATTTAAACATAACTTTTTATTTCTCAAAAACGGAATTTTTTTAAGGTTATATTCTTCTTTCGAAACCTCTTAAGCGTTGGGATTCGTTGTTTAAAACATAAAAAAAATGCATTATAAGCCCTGTTAATTTCTTTTAAACGGTGAAAGAAATGTTTTTTGTCATGACATTCATAATATAGGCTGGAACAAATATCAATTTTTTTTTTGTTTTGTTCAAGTATCCGAAAGATTAAAAGACGAAAAACCCAAATTTTGAAAGATAAGACTTATTTCACCTTTTGTATTCTTGATTTTATTGAATTTTTCGATAAAAATTACTTGATTTGTAGGTTTTGTGCAATGATATAGTATGCAGTATTGTTGCATACAAGATTTCGTGCAATGTATTCCAATTTATTTGTTTTTTGCATTATTTTTTATTGCCTGTTCTTGTCATTTTTGCTGACAAATCAGCGATCGGTTTTCCAATAGTTGACCTTTCCAGCAATTGGTCTAGTTTGCTGGAAAATCAGCAATCAAGTAGTCAAATTGGAGTTTGTTAGTTTTCGCCCGCTGAAGCAAGGTGAGACTCTATTTTACGAATTTTGGTTAGATTAAAACAATTATTTTTATTTTCTTCTATCTCCTAGCAACTAGACATCATGTCAAGGGTGAGTTTTTATTGGACAGAACATATGAAAAATCTTGTAGGTCAAAGAATGAAACGCTTGAAGTTTTATAAAAAGCTTCTGTATTTTAAGACGTTTGTAATGTTACTAGTTAGTGGGAGTGAATTGCCTCGATTTTATAACAAGTATGTTATAAAATCGAGGCAATTCACTCCCACTAACTACCCGAATAGAAAAGTAAGGTGAAAAAACCATGAATTTCATTTTCACTCTACCATGTATTTTATTGTTTATACTATGAATATCATGGTATTGAAACCTTGAATTCACTGTCAAATTCAAAGTTTTCGACAATGAAAGCCATGGTTTTGGCAAAAATTACCATGAAAAAGGGGGGTTGTTAAGCAACTTAACCATGAAAAAATAAACTTTTTTCCATACATTTGAAAACACAAAACTGTAATGTTGATGGTTATTTTAGCTTCCAGTTTTTCTAACAGGAACTGTGGAATTTATTGTCCTACAATGAATTTTCATCGTTTTTAAATATTTTTTCACCGTATAATTTCATGGTTCACAATTATTTATATTTTGATTGGGGGTTTTCGGATAATTTTTAATAAATTTAAATTAATTTTAAATAAATTTTAAATTTTTATCGATACTTTATTTTAAAAAATCCACTTACATTTCAACTTCATTGATCACATTTTTCTTGCTGGGTAGAGAATATCCATGTAGCTTTTTCCACCGACTCCTCTTTTCCCCGTCATGTTCGGATACATTGGCGTGAAAATCGACTCCATCCGACGGTGGCAATAGTTTCGTACGCTAGACCGACTTTCTAGCAGCTCCTACAGAAAGAAAAGAAACAAACAGAGAAATCAATAAAAGGAAAAACAAGTTTTAAAAAGTTCTCACCGTAGGTATTCTTGTTCGAAAATTGTTGAACACAAAACACTGTCCGGACGAATATGGCGCGTAAACATAAAATATGCTCACGAAAAATTATTTTAGCCTTCATTCCGAAAAGCAATTACACGATAAATTGAAAATACGTTAAAATAGCAAAAGCTTACCAATATTCGTTTTGGTTTGGATTGGCTTTTAACAATAAAAATCATAAGATAATTACTGTCATACCATGTTTCTGATATATTCAGCAACTGTGAAACATCATGAATTGACGATACATTTCACGGTTACCTTAGAAAAAATGGTGATTTCAAAATTTTTGAAGGTTGATAAAGATCTTGAAATTAGGATGAAATTTATTGTTAAATTGAAAATTACTGTGCGGTTATGGTATTAATCATGATCTTTGCTATTCGGGTAGTAACATTACAAACAATAAACAACACAAACAATAATCACCGATTGCTATGATATCACCCCCTCTCAATTGGTCAACCCAAGGGAACTACGAAGTTTCTGGAACTGGATAGCTTCTAATGGTTTCGTAAAAATATCGGCAATTTGTTCTCTAGTACCGATAGCTTCGACCTTCAGCCTTCCTTCCGCAATGTGGTCCCTTACAAAATGATGTTTCACGTCGATGTGTTTACTCCGCTTCGTCTCAAGGTTCTTGGCCATTCATATACAGCCACGGTTGTCTTCGAAAATTACAGGTGGTGCTTCCGATGTGATATGAAGATCATCCAGAAGACCATTCAACCAAATAGCCAGGACACTGTGCATCCAAAAACTTTAAAGATGAAGCCACTAATCGATTTCCTGTCCACAGCATCAGCAGCCCAATCGGAATCTGCGTACCCCACGGCTCTCGGTGCATTCTTGTTTCTGGTGAACTCCAAAACCATTTGCCCGGTGCCTCGCAAGTACCGTACAATCCGCTTCTAATGGGCAGAGTAAAATGAAACGCGTGTGGTTTTGGTAAGGGCAAGTAACATAATGAACATTTTATTTATTCTTCATAGCAACCAGTGTTCTTGAGAATACCTGATTGCTTCGATTGGAAAACTTCTTCACTCCTCCTCAAACTTCTGGATGCTGCAGACCGACAGCACTTTGAAAGAAATGTATCTTCTCTCGATTCAGTGGCTTGGTCAGTCCATCAGCAGTTTGCTTTTCCGTACAGATGTAGTCCACAGCAACTTCGCCTTTCTCCAATGCATCCCTCATGAAATGATGACGGATATCAATATGTTTGGTCCTTGCATGATATCCACCATTCTGGGCAACGAAAATAGCGCTTTGGTTGTCGCAATGGATTACAACAGCCTTCTCCTCCTCAATTCTTCCATGCAGTCGTCGCCACCATAGAGCCTCTTGCACCGCAGCTGACAACGACATGTATTCGGCCTCACATGTGGATAAAGCAACGGTTTGCTGACGCTTGCTGCTCCAGGAAATAGCTCCTCCTTGCGCGGTAAAGACATATCCAGTAATTGATTTGCGATCCTCTTGATCGGCGGCCCAATCAGCATCCGCAAATCCATCGATGTCTGGTTTGCCTGTCTTCGTGTACGTCAATCGCATTTTGGATGTTCCTCGTAAATATCGAAACAAGTGTTTCACTGCAGCCCAGTGTCGTTCTCCAGGATTTGAATTGAAACGACTTAAGATGTTGACCGCGTAGCAAATATCTGGTCGAGTTGATTGAGCCAAATACATCAATGAACCTATCGCCTCCTTGTACGGAACGGATTTCATCCTCTCAGCTTCCTCAGCACTCGTTGGGCAACTTTCACGAGACAACCTCACCGTCGAGTTCATTGGAGTACTGACCGGCTTGGAATTGGCCATGTTGAAACGATTCAGCCATCCGTCGACGTATTGGTCCTGGTCCAGAGCAATTTGATTTGTGCTCCGGGTGATTCGGATTCCCAGAACATGCTTGGCGGGACCCAAATCCTTCATTTTGAACTCTTGATTCAGCTTTCTTTTTATCTCCTTTTTCCACAGATCGCAGTTGCTAAAGATGAGTAAGTCGTCAACGTAAACAGCTACAAATAATCGTTTGTTTCCGGAAACCTTGATGTACACGCACGGATCGTAATCGGCGCATTGAAGGCCGAACTTCTTGAAAGCGACATCAAGCTTCTTGTTCCAGACTCTGCTTGACTGTTTGAGTCCATAGAGAGCTTTCTTGAGACGACATACCTTGGATCTGTTGTTCTCGTCGATGAAGCATGGTGGTTGCTCCATATAAATTTCCTCCGTCAAATCTCCTTGAAGGAACGCAGTAATGGCATCCATTTGATCAACCTTCATGTCCCAGCGTGCAGCGAGCGCGAAAAGATAACGTAGCGAACCATACCGGACAACTGGAGAGTAGGTTTCCTGGTAATCTACCCCCTTTCGCTGCGAATATCCTTTGACGACGAGCCTGGCTTTGTGTCGATCGATTTTGCCATCACCGTTCAGCTTGATTCGGTACACCCATTTGCATTTGATTGCATTTCGTCCTGCGGGCAGGTCACAAAGCTCCCATGTACCGTTCGAGATAAGAGCATCATGCTCCTCCTGCATCGCACTTTTCCAGCTTTCGGCATCGTCACGGGCCAACGCTTCTTGATGTGACAAGGGATCATCCGGCAGGAACTGTGAAACATCGGAACCAGTAATTGAACTAAGGGAAAGTAATGAATTATACTTGCCTTGGGGGAGGCGCCCCCGATCGCAGAGCATCAACCGTGTTGGGACCTCATTGTCACTTGGTTGTTCATTCGACGAAGGCGAGGGGGGCGCAGTGCTGATACGCCCAGATTCCGATCCTGTTTCAATCATCGGCGATGAACCATCAGCGAACTTTGATGAAGGTAGACCAGTGCAATCGAGCTGATAATTGCGGTATCTCGTAGAAATGAACCGTTCTCTGTTGCTTCGCCTCACCGTGGGAATGACAGTAACCTCACTTTCGACCAAAGTATCGTTTGCCTCGAAAAAACTTGCTTCCGATTCGGTTTCTTCAGCAGGTTCATCTTCGTCTTCGATTTCGGGTTCTTCTTGAACTGATGTTGACGACATTGGCACTAATTCAGTGAAGTCCAACCTGACTAACGTAGTAGCTCCTCTGCCTCCAGCAACGCTTGATTGAGCTCGGTTGATTTCGCCCTCAGCAATGAACGAAACATCTCGGGATTTTAAAATTTCGTCCTTTGCGATGTCGTATAATCGGTACGCCTTCGAATTCTCATCAAAACCAGTGAGAATACATTCGATCGCCTTCTTATCCCACTTCTTGCGCTTGCACTTGGGTACATGTGCCATCACGGTAGTCCCGAACACTCTCACGTGTTGCAGGTTCGGCTTGCGCCCGTTCCACGCCTCTTCCGGCGTAACGTCGATACTTTTCGTGGGTGATCTGTTTACCAAATAAACAGCAGCAGCGACCGCTTCGGCCCAAAACGGTTTCGGAAGATGCGCCTCGAACAGCATACATTTGGCGCGCTCGACTATCGTGCGGTTGACTCGTTCAGCGAGTCCGTTCTGCTCGGGGGTATACTCGACACTTGTTTGATGCTTAATTCCGGATTCCTTCAGGTGAGTTTCGAACATCGCGTTGCGATATTCTTTGCCGTTGTCCGTTCTCAATGTCTTGATTTTCCTTACGGTTTGAGTCTCGGCCATACTCTTGAACTCCTTGAAATTTTGTAAAACCTCTTCTTGGCTCTTGGTTCTCAAAAAATAGATGAAAATCTTGCGGGTTTTGTCATCGATGAAGGACAAATAGTAACGCCGACCTCCCAACGACTCCTCTTCCATCGGACCACATATATCGGAGTGGACCAAATCCAGAATACCAGTAGCTCGCGTTCCGACATGGCTAAACGGCAATCGAGTTAGTTTGCCTTCAGCACACACCTTGCAATCTCCACGTTCTTGACCGTTGAATTTTATACCATTCGCGAGACCATCCTTCAGCAGCTTCAAATCCTTGATGCACATGTGTCTCATGCGTTTGTGCCACAATCGAACAGAATCTCGAGTTGGACACGCCAGGACAGACGACTTCTTTTGATTCAACTTGAACAAGTCGTTGGATCTGCAACCATCTGCAATCAGCTTGCCTCGGGAATTTCGAACCTCACATCCATGCTGGTCGAATATGACAGTGTGACTTTGTTCCACGATTCTTCCGACAGACAGAAGATTTACGGCTTAATCTGGAACCAATTCAACATTCTTGACGTCTATGGAATATTTGTTACAGGTTGGTTGAAGTTTCGCTGTGCCTTCGCCAACGATCTTCATGGACTGTTTGTTGGCAGCGATGATACTCCCCGTCGATTCCTTGATATCTTCTAAAAGGGATTCGTTTTTGGGCAGATGTTTCACCGCTCCGGAGTCGAAGTACCATTCGTTGTCCTCGGTTGAATCCAGTGCTGACAGTACAACACAAAACGCATCACCTTTCGACTTTGTTCTTGGTTGGTTCTCTGGTCATACAATCCTTGGCGATGTGCCCGAATTTTTCGCAGCGACGACATTGGGGCCCTTTCGCTTTATTCGGAGCACCTGACGAATTTTGGGATACCTTGGAGTTGTGATTCTTCGGCTTGAAAGGACGTCTTGAAACAAAGGCTTGAGTGGGATTGACCTCGGGCATCTCGATCTCCTGTAGCAATTTGGTTTTTATGACGTCACCAGTAATTGCAATGCCAGAATTCTCAAGACCCATGACCATCGGACGATATTCCAGCGGCAATCCCGCCGGCAACATCATTCCAATCCACCTATCGTCCAAGGGAAAACCTATTCCTATAAGTTGATTGGCGGTGGTAATCATCCGATTCACGTACGCTTCCATGGTTCCGCAACTTGATAAATTCGTCGAAATGAGCTTGTGTAGAAGAGTCCATTGACGAGTCAGACCGGTGTCTTCAAATGTGTTGACCAGTTTCGTCCAAACCTCAGCAGCAGTGTTCACGTTTTCCACGTGGATGTAGTTTACGGGGTCGAGAAAAAGAATGATTTTTCCTCTCGCAATTCGATCCTTCCTAGGATCCACAGCAGGCAAAGAACCGTCCGGATTGGCAGTTGGCTGCACCACGTCCCAGAGATCTTCCACTTCCAGATAGGTCTTGACTGCGAACTTCCAGGTCCTCCAGTTCTCCCGACCGACCAGCCGCTCTATTGCTGGGTGGCCCTGTGTCACTGAACGGGCCTAACGTGCCGACAGCATTGAACGCACTCATAGAGATGACAGTTCTCAAATTGGGACGATGAGAGAGGGAGAAAAGAAAGCTGCAAATTAAGCGGGAAGGCTAGAAGCAATAACGTAGACAAAAGTAAACAAACAAGAATCATTCTTAAAAGTTGAGTTCTAGTGGTGTTCGAATCATAGCTTGATTCTAATTGAGGCTATATTAGAAAAGATCTACTTCAAATTTACGTGCTTAGGTGAGACTTGAGTGTGAGAAGCAATTTAGTTTGAAATTTAACTTAAAGTTACTTAATCTAGGTAAATAACTTAACCTAATTAGTACGCTAGTGCCGGTGGAGTTGCTTATCCAAGCTAAGTACTAAGTTATCCGGAAGTGCGCAACTGTACAATTTGGAGTAAGCATCATCGAGCAGGTGAGAAAGTAGTTGAGAACCTTTAGAATTTATTGTGAAATTGTACAATTAATTAAAGGTGAAGCGTCATAGCGAGTGCAAAGGCTGGAATCTAGACAGGAGGAAAAAAAGAGAAAGGTCACTAAACGTAAGCTGAAAGAGATATCCTAATATGTTCAAATTACTTTCATTAGAATTGTTATCGTAGGATTTTAAAACGTACCACAAACTTCGAACGGATTAAAGGAGCGTTTACGAAATTCGGAACCAAATCTTTCTCTGTTACCAGCGATCCGCGAGTAACGAAAATCAATACCCTGTGTGGCAAAGTTCTGGTTCCGAACTTGTGCACCATCTCCGCCTCCGCCTTGGCTAGCAGCAACTCTTCTCGTTGTGCTCATGCTGTTTTACTACTTGCTGAAAACTTCCTGATTATCGTTACTTTCTCTGGGCCCATAACCTAATGGGCAGAGTAAAATGAAACGCGTGTGGTTTTCGTAAGGGCAAGTAACATAATGAAAATTTTATTTATTCTTCATAGCAACCAGTGTTCTTGAGAATACCTGATTGCTTCGATTGGAAAACTTCTTCAGCTTCAAACATTGCCAGTGTCATAGTACATGGAAAATAACAGGTAGGCCATTGCGCTTAACCTCACTTCAAAGCACCGTGTATGTACACAGCATGCTTGCAAACCAACAAAAATAGTTATGAAAATTTGGCAGATTTATATAGAATGGCAATCAAAAGTATTAATTTCTCCGCCGATAGTTATTCGATTCTTTTGAAAAGGGCATCAGATTAAAGATTGTTTCTTCAGGTTCATCGGAAACTATTTTTTGCATTGGATTTTCGGATCTGAACCATAAATATTGAGCATTCAAAAAAAAAAATTCATCGCCGTCCCTCTTTTTTGAGAGCAAGCATTGAAATATTTTCTTTTATCCATGATAAAAATTTGATAAATGATCCAAAATACTTCATATTTCTGTTATAAAAAGTCAATTTGTTTGAATTTTTATTCAAATCACACAAGAAAAAGGCAACACAAGGCGAAAATATTACCAAATTTTAGTTTTAAATCGACAAAAAGCCCATTGCATATTACTGTTTGTGGTGTTGAAAAGATAAATATTGTTCGTTGCATTAAAATGCATCAGTGCATATTTTTCTCATAATTTTAATGCTTGTAAATTTTGAGAAAAAGGTGATTTTCTGATAAATTTCATACATTTGCCAGTTTTTTCCATAACTATTTTTCGGGGCCTCTACCAATACGTTGAAAGAGTGCGGAATAGCCTACCTTGTATATTTCAAAGTACTATGGCCAGTGTTCGGTATTTGGACTCTGCTGGAACCTTCCCATGTAACCAATCGGAAAACAAACATCCGGCCGTACACACAGCATCAGATACATCAAGGTGCCCAATAATTCACGATACGGTTTATCAGTCGGGGTTCCTTCTTTCGTCAAATGTTGGCCTTTCTCCATTGGGGTTTTCACAGGATTACAATCTTGCAGCCCAAAACGATTTAGGATCCTTGTTACGTGCGCTTCCTGAGACAACCTAAGGACACCACCTTCTCGATTGTAGGTTATCTTCACGCCAAGAAAGTGATGAGCCTCGCCACAATCCGTCATCTGGAACGCTTGAGATAGGTCTTTCTTCAGCTTCAAAATTGTATCACGTTTCCGGCCAATGATTAACAAATCATCAACGTACAGGATCAGATACCAGATATCATCCTCCATCACTTTCACATACAAACAATAATCGTGAAGTGAGCGGACGAATCCCATCTTAAGCAACTGTTGATTAAATTTCTGATTCCAGCATCTCGGAGACTGCTTCAAACCATAAAGCGACTTAAGCAGCTTACAAACCATATTCGGACCTGCCTTGACACCATCGGGGACAGTCATGTAAATGCTTTCCTTAAGTTCGCCATGAAGGAAAGCCGTTTTCACATCCATCTGGTGAATGTGGTAGCCCTTTTGAACTGCTATGGCCAGCACGGTCCTTATTGTTGGAAGTTTGGCCACTGGTGCGTAAGTCTCGTCATAATCGATCCCTGGTTTCTGCAAGTAGCCCTTCACCACCAGGCGGGCTTTGAATCGAACCGGACAACCATCTTCATCTTCCTTCAGGCAGAAGACCCATTTGGATTTCAAAGGCTTCACTCCTCGTGGATACGGCGTTAGATCCCACACGTGATTGGATTTTAACGATTGCAATTCGTCGTCCACAGCCTTCAACCAGTTGCATCGATCATCTCGGTCATAAATATCGCCAAAAGATTCTGGTATATCTGTAGTGAGTGGGCCAGCAGAATTTGCACTATAACTGGTAAAAAAATTGAGGAAGTTACCAGGGAGCCTGCGCTCCCGTTCGCTGCGCCTCAGCAACGTTTGTCCTCCGGACTCGTGCTGTTCTAAGTGCGAAGGGAGCGCTCCTGGTGTTGCGTTCTCTGCACTCGAATCCTCACAAGCTGCTTCGAATATTTCATCCTCTTCCTCATCAATGGGATCTTTGACAGCGACATCAATATTGCCATCGCTTTGACCTGGAACCTCAAGCTCATCCCCCTCTCGCTCGGAAGGGAGTTGCACGACCAACGGCGACTTGGAGCTTTTCTTGACATCAGCATATGGAAAACTCATTTCATCGAACCGTACATCTCGAGCAATTCGCACCCTGCGAGCTTGCTTGTCCCACAACCGGTAGCCATTCGGAGCATAACCGATCATGACCATTTCGCGGCTCTTGTCGTCTAGTTTCTTCCGCTGTTGATTTGGAACCCAAACGTCAGCCCTACAGCCGAAAACTTTGAGTTTGCCTAGCGACGGTTTCTTGCTATACCAACATTCAGCCGGCGTGGTTGTGTTCGGTAGCGCCTTGGTAGGATTTCGATTCACCACATAGACCACCGACAGCACAGCTTCCGGCCACATCTCTTTCGGAACCATGGACTCAATCAGTACTGTTCGGACCCTCTCGATAACGGTTCGGTTGAACCGTTCAGCCACCCCGTTCTGCTGGGGCGTGTATGCAACCGTTGGCTCGATCTGGATCCCTTTCTGCGAGTAAAAATCTTTTTGACTATTCGAAAGATACTCACATCCTTGATCCATGGTAAATTTGGAAATCTTCGTGTTGAACATGGCGGTTGCCATTGCCTCGTATTCCCGAAAGCTCTTGAAAACCTCAGACTTCCGGCGCATCAAATAAACCACGGCAAAGTGTGTGTGGTCATCGATAAAGGAGACGAAATACCTTGATCCGTCCCAGGCTGGGGGATCAATAGGGCCGCATACATCCGAATGGATTCTCTCCAATGGCCTCGTTGCTCTGATTCGGGTACCGTTGAATGGCTCTCGACACATTTTCCCACGCACACAGGCATCGCAAAACTCCAGACGATCTGCTTTGATGTCCATTCCGGTAGCCAGATTGTTCTTCACTATTGTTTGCATACCTTGTGGGCTCAGATGGCACAGGCGACGGTGCCAAAGAACATTTAGATTCGCCTCACATGCATTTGTCGACTTCTGCTCAACGAAAACTTCCAGTTCGTACAAACCACCACGTTGCTTGGCCGTTGCTACGATTTCTCCGCCTTTCTTGAGCACAGCTTGGTTTGCTCCAAAACTAACATGGATACCAGCACTTGCCAGCTTTTTCACCGACATCAAGTTATCCCTCAACTCAGGATGAGTAGGCCTTGGCTCGATGGCGACGCACGCGTTTTTTTTTCTCCGTCCGTGGTACCAACAAGTAATTTGTTGGTTTTTATAGTGAAAGTTATCTATGAATCTTGACAAAAAAGTTTGGATTGGATAGCAAGGATATGTGTTGTACCAGGAGGGTTCCTTTTGGTGTCCTTGGCCGCTTAACTGTGTGGTTTTTCGGAATTCGCCCACGGGGGCTTGAAATAAATCGGAACTCTTCAGCTCCCATGTATTGATTTATTCTGTCTTTTCCCGGAGGAAAGACTGGTGATCTGGGTTATTGGATGGTGTACAAAATTCCAATAAACTCGAAAAATTGAAGTGTTTTAAAATGAAAATAGGAAAATTATATAAAAATTGTATAAAGTGATTCATGGTGGCATTGAAGAATGATTTTTTATCGTTCCCGCATTGTGTATTGTGATTTTTCTACGCATGTTTTTCGGTTCCAAACGTTGCCGGTTTCGGCTTGCTATGTTTTTTTCGTTAGTCAATACCTAATTAAATACATGGAAAATAAAAAATGGGATATGGATTCGCTGACGAATTAATTTTATAATTTTCTTGTGCTTGAGTGAGGTGCATTTGAAATGCATATGAAATTTCAATAAACTTTCATCACGCATGTTGGTTTTCGCTATCATCCACAACGCTCAATGGAGAAATGCAGCGCAAAGATAAGTATCCATTATAATTTTCTACTCGCTTAATACTTTCGACAACTTTGAATGAATAAAAAGAAATTATTGACGAATGCATTACGATGATCTTGTTTTAAAAATTTAAAACCGTAGAAAAATTGTAAGTTTATTATTAGTGAACAACGTTTTAGGTAAGTAAAATTATAAGGGAACATTTTTGAAAAAATCTTTCGAGTCCTAAACGGACTTCGAAAGGTTTTATGTTTTAATAATATTTTTTTTCTCTTCTTTATTTTCAAGAGCGAGTAAAGGCGCTATATCCTTGGTCGATGACCAGAAATGATTGTACACTTAAATCCAAAGCAATTTAACTGAGAAAACTTACGCTTATAATTTGTAGTAACGTTTATTAATTTCACAAATTTCATAAATTTCTACAAAATGCTTTTCTTTAAGTTTTGTGATTTCTGTGTACAAAATAAATCATTTCCAGCCGCTAAAGGATGGTCCTAGTGATTGGAGTAGCTAATTAACATTAAACATGAATTCTTCATCAAGGAGCAATTTCTTAGCATGCTTCCAACGATACTGCCCATTTGAAACGTATGGTACTGGTGGTCCACGTTTCTTCTGTTCCTGTGTTCCAGATGTCTCTGCGTTCTCTGCTCCATGGTAGGCCCAACCATTTTATGTTTTTGATCATTTTAATGTTTTTATGTTAAAATGATGAAATGCATAAACAAAGACAAGAAGAATAATAACATACTGTTATTATTCTTTGGGACTCAGACATAAGTTCTGGCTGTGGAAGTACGATTAGTGATTAGTGAGTGATTAGTGACATCAAGTTATCCCTCAACTCAGGAATCAAAAGCACGTTGTTGATTACCAAAGGGGTTCCTCTGTTGCTATGTCCACGAATTTTTCCGGTCACGTTGGCAACGATTGTTTGCCCATCCTTAGCAACGTTGATGACGACGGCATTTTTCAAACGTCATCGCAATTGATCAGGTGGTCGCTCGAACCGGAATCCAGCTTGAAGGTAAGCCTGCCTTCCTGTTTTATAGAGCCTCCATGGTTTGCCAGAAAACTCACCGCCTTCCGCTGATTCGTAGAATTGGCCTCGTTCGCAACCTTTTCACGACAGTGCTTCTGAAGATGGCCTCGCTTGCCGCATTTGTAGCACTTCGGTTTGAATTTTCTGCCTTTTTTATTTTTTTCACTCGAAAATGCTGCTACCTTGCTTGTGCCCTCATCTTCATGTCGATCGGCCCGCTTTAAATCTTCCGCTAGCAATCGTTCTTTTACAACTTGCAGCGTCAGATCATTTATTGCCAAGTTCTCCAGAGCCGTTACCAGAGGATCGAATGATTCAGGAAGCCTCTGGAATAACGAAATAACGGTTTCCGCTTCTTCGAGTTTGGCCCCCGCCGTCTTCATCTGCCGGGTGAGGTCCTCAAACGCGATAATGTGCTCCTTCATCGAATCGCCTTCTTTCAGCTTCATTCGATTGAGCTGCTTTCGGAGTAAATTCTGGGTACCGATGGACTTCTTGGCAAACGTGTTCTCGAGCGCTTCCCACATGGCCTTCGCAGTGTTTTTCTCCCTGACAACCTCCAAACATTCGTTGGCAAGGAAACTCACGATGTGGGATTTCGCCTTACGATCAGCTTCCTCGAACCGCCTTCTCCCCGCTTCATCCGCTGGTGCAACCTCCGTCAACGTCGTCAGCACACCGGCCGAGTCCAAAAATGTTCTGACTCGAAAATTCCAATGTTGGAAACCCGGACCACCGTTGAATTGCGGAATTTTTTAGGTCTGTTTGAATTTAAAGTCGTATTCTGAAGACACTAAAATTCAAAACTGATTGTTCTTTTTTTGTTTTTAACCTTATTCATTAACTCAAAAATGAAAAATGTTAGAGCTTCTTTTTAGGAAAAGTCAAAAAAAAATTCAAGTATCTAGCATTAACCGTGAGATATCGCTTGAAAGTGAAGTAAAGGGTGATTACGATCAAAATTTGGTCAAGGGAAAACGCGTGTAAATCGGTGAAATCGTTTATTGAAAAAATCAAATTAAATTTCTTTTTCAAGTTCAATTAGTATAAAATTCAGGAAAATATTCAGTTAGGCTTCCGCTTTTCCAAATCCGAATTGCCGGGCCTTACGCTTAACCCCTGCCATCAGATTTTGTACAGCCACCTTGTCCACCTTCTTCGCCGCAGGAAACCAGTTTACCTTGAAATGCTGCTCGTCCTTATCAGTTTTTTTGGTCTTCTTTAGGTTCCGCTTGACAATAGCCCAGTATTTCTCAGTTGGGCGGAGCTCTGGCGTGTTGGGAGGGTTCTTGTCCTTGGGAACCACCTGCACGTTGTTGGCGGCGTACCACTCCATAGCCTTTATACCGTAATGGCAAGATGCCAAATCCGGCCAAAACAGTACGGAACAACCGTGTTTCTTCAGGAAAGGCAGCAGACGTTTATTCAAACACTCTTTCACGTAAATTTCTTGGTTTACAGTCCCGGAAGCTATGAAAATGCTGCTCTTCAAGCCACAGGTATAGATGGCTTGCCAAACCAGATATTTCTTCGCGAACTTTGACAGTTTCATGTGCTTGAAAATATCTGCTACCTTTCCCCTTCCTTTTGCCGTATAAAACTCCTGTCCCGGAAGCTGCTTGTAGTCGGCTTTGACGTAGGTTTCGTCGTCCATTACCACGCAGTCAAACTTCGTCAGCATCGTCGTTGGCTCGATGGCCTCCGGGATCATCTCGCTTTGGCCGTCGTATTTTGTTTATCATCGCGATTTGGAGTCCCTACCTTCTTGTAAGTCAATCGTCTGGCTCGTTTTTTGGCTCGATGCACCGTTGTAGACGATACACCCAGCTTGCGGCATCTCGGAAAGAGAGGTTAGGGTTTCGCTTGAAACTACCGGCAACTCTCTTTGTCGTCTCCGGCTTCCGGTTTGTGATTTCCCCCCGATCCAGACTTCCTGGCTGTCGACAAATGTTCCCCAAACACTTTAATTACATTTGTAGCGGTTGATTGGCAACTTTTAGCGATTTTGCCAGCTTTGCGTGCGAGTAGCTCGGATTTTCGCGGTGCGCGAGCAAAATTTTGATACGCTGCTCTTCTTCCTTGGACGGCATTTTGACAACCGAAGAGTGAATTCCAAAATCAAAATAGAAGCAACAATCTACACACACACACCTTCAAAATGAGGGGTGTTCAGTTTTTTTAAATGCAAAATTGAAAGAAATACGTCAAGTTGATATTGACCAAATTTTGACCGTATCATCCTTTACGGGTCATTTAGACCCCAACCGCAAAGGAAGGTTAAAGGACTAGAACACTTGCTCGTCCTTCAGTTGATTTTTCCGGAAAAATGTTGATACCTTCTCTTTTTTAATGGAGCTTTTCACAGATCAAGAAATAAGACAAAGTCAATTGAAGTAATGATTTTTGTTTATTACTGAGTACATACATTCATTAAAATATAATGCAAATTTTCACCACTAGCACATCATTCATACGAAACTGTTTCGAAATGCCATTCTTGCACGAACCGAAAATGAGTCTCACACATTTTGATTTCCAGATTTTTGTTTACCTTATAAACATTTTCGCATTGTGGTTTGTCGTACCAGAACGCAATATACTCTATCCGTTAAATAAAATTCAGTATACATCATAGTTGTTGACTGCTTTCTTTTTATTGCAACACAAATCTTTATAAGAGGGATTTGAATCGTATGAATCGCTCTGTTCTAAGAATTTTTCAACAGAGATTAACAAAACACTAGAAAAAAATTAAGTTGCAAAATCATGGAAGCTAAACTCATAGCATAGCCAAAAGCTCGTTGTTTCTTTACCTTACCTTACACTTAAGATGTTGTTCCGACGAAACTCTAGGAAAACTATATTTACAGTCATTTATGTTTTGTGATTTAACACTTTTGCCACTGGATTGTGTTTGTCGCTTAACAAAATTAAGAAGCTTGTTCTCAGTACTACTACTTATTACGATCGAATATGATCTTTTTTCGGTATCAGAATAACAGTTAGACTTCAAAGAGAGATTTACATTTTCCTGTTCTATGGTTTTGAAGTTGAGGTGTCTACTTAAAAAATCCAATTGGATTGTAACATTTCTATCGTGCTGTTTTTCTTGTAACAATAAGTATCGAATGTTAAGTCAAGTAAGCGTTGAAAAAATCTGATTTACCATTCGAGGGTGCTTTCCTGGGGATCAAAGAAAAAAGTTGTTTTTGAATTTCGTTGTGTACTTTTTGGAACCGAAACTGTCTGTCGAACCCCTGCTTTACATCATTTTGAGAAGTCAAAGTGCGTGGGTTCACTTTGCATTCTTGGACAATGAAATACATTTAATTTTGCTCTGAATATACCTCCAAAATATGTGTTTCTACGGTAAAGTTTTACGTTTATTTCATCAGTCCATTGCTTGTCTTATGTATAGCAGAGGTATATTGAATTTTCTTCCGAAAGCTCTGGTAAATGTTCACTTTTCTTGATTCTTGATTGGTTTGCTAACTGCTAAAAATCTCATCAGATAGAAAAATATACAATCACTCTCTAAGATTTATGGGTAGTAGTCATATACGATTTGATTTTTTTTTGTTTAAATCTTCAAAACCTACGACAGAGACATATAATCAGATTTTTCTCCTTTATTCAGAAATTAATCTCATATAATTTACAAAGAGAAAATTATTTACATAAACTGTTGTCACTTTTATAAAGTGTTACTATTTTTTTTTAAAATTAAATGTATTCACGATAATGCCTAGAACCCTTCATAAGGTCTTCTGGCGTACTTAGCCTAATTATGTAAAGATAAAAATTGAGAAAAACATTTAGAACATTTCCTACTACTGTATTAGATAACCTGTATGTACAAAAGCTTGGCACTGCCAAAAATTTCATCTCTCGTAAGTATCTCGTAATCGAGAACCAGCCGTTAGTATTATGTCTAATTGCACACCCTCCAATTGCCTCCATTCAAAAATCACAGGATTTTAGCTTAACAACGTTTCGTCCGCAAGATTTTCATTCAATCCATATCGATCCATTTCTCATCGCCCGGCAGTATGTCGATATCCGGCTGCATCTTGATGGAAACTGCCGTCGGATCGTAATAGCCGGCCAGATAGTACGTATCGTTGTTGTCATAGATGGCCCGATACCGTTCCGGACTGGATCCGAATTTTTCCGTGTATTCCTTCAACGGTAGCACCTCGCATTTGTGAGAAATCGTTTGGACGTCGTTCTCGTCCTCGTGCGGTGATTGGAAAAGGGCTCCCTAGAATGGATAAAATTGAAATAAATATCTGATACTTTGGATTTTTTAAACTTTAAATTACCGGATATTTCAAGTTGGGACAACCTTCGGCTTCTTCCGGATGATAGAACCACTTGACGCGAACAACCATGTTGTTGGTTGAGGTTTCCCACATGGATTCGATGTGGCCGATGTAGGGGCGATCGGGTCGTCCCGTGGACAGGAAGACAGCACTATCACCAACCTGTAAGTAAAGAATTTTTTAAATTATGTTAGAAATGTTGTTAAACAAATGCTTCTGAATATGAATCAAATTGTGCTTATAAATAATCTATTTGCCACACCAAATTTTCCCCACTGCTATCCTAAACCCTCGACTCTAGCAAACAACATTTTAAACTGTTCGGGCAGGTATCTTTTTACTGTTTAAAATTCAAATTGAGAAGTGCGCGGCCATTGGTACACAGACATTTTTGACAAATTCATATGTTTGAGCCAAAAAACGAGCCAAATTTTTGTTTGTTTATTTTATTTTTGGTTTACCTTACACTTCATCACAAATCGCCAGTCTCCGTCTTAGGTTCTGACAGGGCTGTCGAGTTGCGCAGTTAATACACGCTCAAAAGTCCCACCTTTTCAACACTATCAATCCCTAACATCGCCCATTGTACGCACGAATACTTGACGAACACGTCAATGTATGTATTCCGTCTCACGACATAACTTGATGAATATAATTCCTAAAATTCACTCGGTCCATGGCCATTCTCCAATTTCTCGAACATCCCTCATTCGCCAGGTCACGCTTCACTTGGCTAACCATCTAACTCGTTGCGCCCCTGCTCGTCTCGTTCCTACTGGATTCGTAGCGAATACCTGTTTTGCAGGATAGTCGTCCGGCATTTTCGCAACATGTCCTGGCCACCGTATCCTGCCAGCCTTCACCACCTTCTGGATACTGAGTTCGCCGTAGAGTCACGCGAGCTCGTGGTTCATCCTTCGCCTCCACACTCAGGCTTTCTGCACGCCGCCAAAGATTGATCTTAACACTCGTCGCTCGAATACTCCGAATGTACGCAGGTTCTCCTGGAGCAATATCCACGTCTCGTGTCCGTAGAGAACAATCGGTCTAATGAGTGTCATGTACAGGTTACACTTCGTGCGAGGGCCAAGTCTTCTCGACCTCAGTTGCTTTTTGAGTTCATAGTCAATCCATAGTCCTTCACTGGATATGATCGGCTGTTCGATAATTCCTCTTATCCAAGCCTTGCGTTGATTTCCGTCTGCCAAGTACACGAGATCTTCTTTCTTAAGAGGTTCTGCTTCGGAGTACCACTTGAACAGCTGGTTGACTATCGGCACATATTTTTTTATCCACCGCTGGCATAACTCGTTGGCTAGCTGCTGCGATCTCTTGTAAGCATTCCGAAGTGCTTCTACAAGTCTAGTAGGTTTAATGACTTCATGCGATTCGTTGGGATCTGAACCTCGCAGGAAGACATTAGGACAAAGTGCACCTACCATTGAATCCGTAGATACAAGAGTAAGGGGCCGGCTGTTGATCAGTTCCAGCTAGCGTAGTCTGGAGGATTTTGTCGTTCTTATCTGCTCGCCAGCTCTTGTTCCTGCTACGATGTCGTCGCTTTCACGGAAACATGGCTGAACGACCGTACCACCATCTCAAGTCAGATATTTGGACAAGATTACGTTGTTTTTCGTTGTGACCGTAGTCCCCGTTATAGCAAGAAAAAACACTGGAGGTGGAGTTTTAATAGCTGTTAAATCCAATTTTCTTGATCTGCTTATTGACGATGACTCCTGGCGGCACGACTTGGAACTTGTGTGGACCCGCATCGATCTTGGCAACCGAAAACTCTACGTATGCGTGCTGTACCTGCCCCCTGATCGCACGCGCGATGTCGCCCTTGCGGAATCTTTTTCTTGCTGCATATCCAAAGTGAGTTCTCTCTGCGCCCCGGAGACGATATTCTCGTCAGTATTGGTGACTTCAATATGCCCGATTTGAAGTGGTGCTCCAACCATGGTTGTTTTTTGCACCCGGATCCCATATCGCATATCTTAAATTACGTCCACCGTCACGTGCCAAAGTGAACGTCTTCCGGGATTTTTCGGACTCCCTGGTCTACGAAAGAACTGCTTCGACTGAAGACGACGAAGAGATGTGCTCTTAGAAATCACCATAAGCTCAAATCCTCCCAAACTAAGGATGTACATATATCGGGGGCTGAACTCTGCTTATAAATAAAAAAGCCAGTTAGCGTTTTTACCAAATTTATCTTTTTCGAGTACAACGTAACCTCAAGTCCAACCCAAAATCATTCTGGAAGCATGTCAAAAGTCCTGATGGGATTCCAGCTGTTATCTATCGTCGCTGCATCGAAGCTCTTTACTTACCTCTGGCTAAAATCTACAACAGATCTTTCCAGCAAAGAAAATTACCAGACAAATGGAAAAATTCGTTTATGTTTCCGGTGTACAAAAATGGCGATCGTCGAGACGTTAAGCAATATCGTGGTATTACCAGTTTGTCTGCAGGGTCTGACCACTTTGTAATAAATGTTGGTCAAGCCCTTTTACGCGCTTCATCGCAGTACATCGCACCTGAACAGCATGGTTTCATGCATCGGTGAGTACTAACCTAATAGAATACACGTCGTTTTGCCTCAATCAGTTGGAAAATAAAAAACAAGTCGATGCGGTGTATACAGATATCAAAGCCGCTTTTGACGCGATTGACCATAAGATTTTGCTCGCTAAGCTTGCCAAGCTTGGCATTCATGACAACATGATTGCTTGGCTGAAATCCTTTCTTACCGAGCGCTGCATAAGGATCAAGTACGGCACTAGCATTTCATATCCTTTTACCAATCGATCTGGCGTCCCTCAAGGGAGTAATTTGGGGCCATTATTGTTTGCGCTCTTTTTGAACGATTTGATTACAAGCCTAGAAGACGGAACGAAAATTGGTTCCGCTGATGACCTTAAAATGTTTCTGCCAGTGGAATGTACTGCTGATTGCATTCGCCTCCAATCTCTGCTGAACCACTTTGGTGAATGGTGTAGACTGAACAAACCTACAGTCAGTGTTTCAAATTGCTCTGTGATTACTTGTCATCGGAATAAAACACCGATTCCTTATGACTATAGTATCGGCAGCCAATTTTTGAAAAGGGTCTTTGAAGTGAATGATCTTGGCGTGATCCTCGATGCGCAGCTTACTTTCAACAGTCAACGCTCTTCAGTTATCAACAAAGCAAATCGTCAGCTCGGCTTCATCACCAAAGTATCACGTGAATTCAAAAATCCTTTGTGCTTGAAATCACTGTACTGCGCCCTCGTCAGATCTATAACTGAGCATGCTGCTGTAGTTTGGGCTCCGTATCAACTAAGTTGGATTTTGAGGATTGAACGTGTACAGAAGCGGTTTGTCAGATTCGCCTTGCGACACCTGCCTTGGCGTCATCCCGAAGATCTTCCAGCATATTCAGATCGGTGTCAGCTTTTGGGTCTCGAAACCCTCGAATGTCGCCGAAAGACTCAACAGGCTTTTTTCGTTGTTAAGATTATAAATGCAGAAGTTCAATCGCCAAATCTTCTAAGGATGATAAACCTCAGTGCCCTATCGAGAACTCTGCGATATAATTCGTTGCTGTCACATCAAATCCACCGAACATCGTATGGCTACAATGAACCACTCAGTGCAATGATGCGTATGTTTCAGGATGCTGAGCACCTGCATCAGTTCGAAGAATCATCCAGCCGATTTATTCGTCGAATTCGTCAGTCCAAATTGTTTTACTGATTTTATTGTAACTAAACCTATTCATTTAAACATTTATGTTTGATGAATTCAATTATAATAATAATTAAAAGTCAGCGGAATGAACCTGGTATTCTAACTCAAATGTTTCTGGATGGCAACACTCTGAGTACGGAATCTGTGGTCTCTTTGCTCAAAAATTCTCGAGTATACCTCTGCTACTGCTTCAACATCCCCAGAACATGTGGAAAGTACTGTGAGGAATATTTCGCCACTCGGCTTCTGCATGAGCACGATTGTAATAGAGGATGCGGTCATATCAAAATCAGCGGTAAAGCTCAAAAACTCCCTCTCTACTGCCTGTTTTACTGACTCCTGTGAGACTCATCTTTAAAGCTTCTCTTGACAGAGCGACTAACCCTTCACTGTGGAAGGAAGCTTACATGTCCATAAAAATGAGGATCGGAGAGATATCAACAACTATAGAGGAAGTTCTGCTTCATGTGCAATTTCCATATTATTCGAGTTAGTCGTCATGGATCCGATTTTCTGTAAGCAAAATTTTTTAATTGATCAGCACGGTTTTATGCCAAAACGCTCCACGACAACTAACCTGTTGACCTTCACCTCCTATGTACACGAAAGTTTTGCTGCTAAGTCTCAAACTGACGCCATTTATACCGATTTGTCAGCAGCGTTTGGTAACGTGAACCATGATATCGCCATTGGCAGGCTTGGACGCTTAGGATTCTGCGGACCTTTACTTGACTGGTTCCGTCGTTACTTAACTTGACGTAAATTGACAGTTCGCACTAAAGACACCCTCCCCAGCCAGTTCTCTATCTCCTTAGGTGTGCCTCAAGGTAGTCACTTCGGACCGATTATATTCTTAATCTATTTTAAAGATGTGCTCAAACTCCTCGACGGCCCGAAACTTCGTTATGCTGATGATCTTAAACTGTTCTATGCCATAAACGGTCAGGACGACACTCGACCTCGAATACGCATCAGCTGTCTGGTGTCCCTACTACCAGAACGGTAACGAGCGCCTCGAGGCTATCCAGAGGCGCTTTTTGCGTTATGCCCTCAGACACCTTAACTGGCATGACCCTTTCCACATGCCAAGCTACGAACATCGATGTCGTCTCATAGACATGGATGCTCTTCAAGCCCGAAGAAATGCAACACGAGCGTTTTTCGTCGCCGATCTACTGACATCGCGTATCGATTGTCCTACGCTACTGGAAGCTATTCCTCTTAGTGTGACCCCATGGACTGAGAAACCAGGACCTTCAACTGTATGTTCTCATTCGATTGAACAACTATGGAGCCAATAGTGCATTCATCGGTGTAATGAAAACGTTCAACAGCTGTTCCGAGCTCTTCGACTTTGACGATTCGAGGGATGTTTTCCGGAGAAAAGTCGCTAAGTAGATGTAAATTTAGTGTAACTTTAACTTTAAGTCGTCATTTGGACCTATACTTGGTCTGTTGATTGAATAAACAAATAAACAATCGACGTCCGCCGTCTAAGGCTGTCATGACCTGCTTCACCGAGCGCATCATCTTCTCCCATGGCTCTTTCATGTGGGATGTTCCAGGTGGAATGAAGTGCCTACCCGTTTTAGCAGTCGTAAATTCATCGGTGCAAACATTATCAATTTCCCGTACTTGTTGGATTATCTCCTTATTCGTTCCTTGCAAGTTTGTCCCGTAGTCCGAGAAGTATTCTCGCCTCGGTGGCTGTTGAAACGGATCACCACTATCCATGCAAATACACTGCCCTAACAACTATGCACGTGAACACCACAATCAGGCTTTTTTCTCTACGGCGACCAACGACGACTTCAACTGGACCAAGGTAGTCAAGAACAACGAAGGTAAACGGACGTTTGAAAGTGATTAATTTTTGCACGGGGAATTCCGCTATTTTGGAATTCTCCGATAAACAATCCGGGGTAACTATCGTACCGTAACTCCTCGAACCTATAAATAACAACTACATTTACAGAACAAAAATCGAACGTTATTTACCGAAATGGTTTCCTTGCCGCGTTGAATCGATTTGTAGAACTGCTTCTTAACCCGACCGGTGGACCTCCGGTAGCCTTTTCCACACCACGCCCACAGCTGCCGAGCCGGTAGGAATGCCGCGATTTTACTGTTGTTCTCCGTCGATTGCCTCTTTTCACTCTTCTCGGACGATTTCTTCGGTTGCTGAAAGTGGAACAGCGTGATGTTATTTGGAGTTGAAACTTTAAAAGGTGTAAAATGAACTTACGTAATATGATCCCGAACTGTCGGTGACGGACGAACTGGCCTCTTCTTCGGTCATGGTGTCTTCCTTCAAGCTGGGATTGAAAATTTCCTTCTCAGTACACTTTTCCTCGGTCAGAGACAACGCATCGATCGAAACAGGACTGAAGGGTTCCGCCGTTTGCGAGGCGCTGTCTCCTTGGGAAATTTCATCATCCATCGACCCGGCAGCTGCCGCATCCGGAGACGAGGGCACATCGTGCTCCCGATGATGCTTCTTGTGCTTTCTTCGCTTCTTATGCTTGCGGTGTTTGCAGTATTCGTCGTAGCATTTGGATTTCTTCTTGTGCTTGTGCGCCGTCAATTCGCTACTGTTAGCTGCCAGTCGGCGCAGCTTTTCCTTGCGTATTTTTTTCAGTCTTCGACGCTCCTCCCGATACGCCTCATCGTGGACTCGCTTGTCGACGACCCTTTCGCTAACCATGGCGAAGCTATTCGTTATGATGGTTTTACTGGTGGTTGCGACCGGTGCCGTAGCCATTCCAACCGTTGTTGACGTCGTCGTGCTGGTTGTTCCCATTTCGGAAACGCTCGGCTGTCGCTTTCTTTTGCCTAGCGATAGAAGAGGATTTGGATCGTATTCTGAAGTTTAGCGTCGATTAGTTGAAGTTAAACATCGGTCGGTCGGGGTGGCAATTATAGAAAGAAAGAAAAACAATTCGCTTACATCAGACCGAGAAGGTCCTGGGATATAAAACTTAGTCTAAACTAAAAATGTGGTTAGTCTTACGGGCTATACTTTGACGTTATGGCCGACCGAAAAGTTAGAGTTGAAATGTAACGCTTGAAAAATGAACCTCTGGTCTTACCTACTATGGGGTAATCGCTCATGAGGAAACGGATGTCCTCCAGTACGATTTTACCGTTATCGCCGTCGTCGAACTCAACGTTGACGTATCGTTTCTCGGGATCCGGTGATGTTGGCTCGGCGGCTATTCCCGGGTAGAGACACCGATACTGTTGACTCCAATAGGCGCAGAGTCGCGTTCCGGGGACGATTTCGTCTACCGTTTTCGGAGCAACCTCGAGGATCTGTTGGAGGAAACAATGATTTAATCTTGTGAACGATGAGTTTTAAGCGCATTGAAGACTTACAGCATCTCGAAGAACCTCTTCCCGAGACATGATGTGGGGTCGGTTTCCACGCTCTCCGTCTAGAGTTACGGCGTAGATATCCGGGGGCTGAACTGCACTCAAGCATCCAGCGTAGAATAGACCACCCATGGCTGTCAACACTCGGGTCTTGTCTGTGTTCAAATGCTCGTTACTGAGGGTACACCTTTGGTCGATTTTCTTCTTTTCCGAGTTACGCCGTTTGCGTTCCTTGCTTCGGGATTTCTTGTGTTTCGTTGAATGGTGATGCTTTGATTCGGCGGTCAGCGCCGTTTGCGAAGGTGACAGCTTAAGTGCCGAAGCTAGTGCATTGGGAGACGTCTTGATTTTGTCCAAAATGGATGGTTTTCCACCGAAGATAGAGAAGGCAGCATCACTTGGCTTGCTGCTCTCGTCTTCCACTATGAAGGCAGACGACTTTATTTTGATATGTGGTTTTGTAGAGCTATCGCTTGTTTCGTCGCTGGTCGAACTTTCGAACTTGGACGAATGGATTGGCGATGTCTTGGTCTTTGAAGTTTTATGTGACTTACTACTGGAGGAAGCACCGAGTGTTTGCTGCTGGTAGATATGATGTGACTGTGACTTTTGTTGAACTGTTTCTTTAACGCTACTTTCACTCACTTTATTTTTGGAAGCCAAAATATAGCCTACAAGGCTTTTCGGTTTCTTCGCAACAATTGTTTCTGTCAAAGCAAGTTCATCGTGCTTCTTAGGAATTCCTCCCTTGCGCTTCGAGAACGATAATCGTTCAATCGAGCTCGAATCAGCGTCTTCCTGTTTGCTAGAGTCGGTATCGGAGCTAAGCTTCGGTAGTTCGACAAAGGTCGTTGAGTTCGATGAAGACGAAAAATTCGGCGACAACGCCGGAATTTGACTCAACTTGGATGCCGTCAAGGTTGGCGGTTGGCTTGAGAATACGCTTGAGCTAGCTCCGTTCAACAAACTACTTGAGCTGCCGAAATTTCCAAAGTAAGACTTGCCAATGTCCGGGATGCGAACCATGGCAGTAAGCGGTTTCACTTTGGCCACCGACGTTACAACGCTCATCTGTTCTAGTTCCCGCTTTTTCTCCTCGCACTGCCTGGTGATATTGACCAATCGCTCCCTCATGTCCGACTCCATAACATTAAACAATTCATTGGCCGATGGCCAATTCGTTCGACAGCATCGATGGTCTTTCTCATGACGATCTTTGCAGTTGCAGTCCTCAAGTTTGGCACGTATCCGTGAGAAACTGTCCTTCAATTCTCCCTCTATTTCATCGTCGTTTGCATCGGAGCTATGCTTTCGCCTCCGACGCTCTTCCTTATCGTGTCGGGATCGCTTGCCAGACTTTCTCGAATCTTTGGAATGTTTGTGTTTACGTTTGCGAGAGTGCATCTCGGGACTAGCATTCGAAAGCTGCGGTGGAGATGAATCGGCGGTTTCTACTTTTTCGTCTGTGGGAGATGTTGACACCAGGGTACAGTTGGTTGCCGGGGAGTCTTTCTTAAACATACCTTCCTCCTGGAATCGCTGCTCGGCCAATGCGCAGAGTAGATTCAAGCCGACCATCGGTTCATCGCTGTTGATGAACGTTTCCGGTACTGGCGAAGGTACGTTTGGCGGTATAAGCGGAAGTTCTTCGGGTTGTTGCTGTTGGGGAAGCTGTTCACTTTCGTGGATACTTGGTCTTCGCACCACCGTTTCGCAAGGAACTAGCGGAGGAAGTGGCAAGAGTTGGACCGGCTCCGGTGGGAGTTGTGGCGAAATGGGTTCCTTCTTGATCATGGAGGCTTTCTTTTGGAAAACTTCTATACTTCGTGAAAGAAGCTCCAGTCCACTGAGATCGACGGGGTTTTCCTGTTCGGACGTTGTGTGAGTATTGTCGTCGGATTCGCCACTTGGTATCGGGTTTTCAACCGGTGATAGCATCTCCAGTTTCGGTATCCGTAGATTACAGTTAGGGTTAACGGTCAAGGCCAGAGGAGCTTCTACGGCTGGTGGCAGACTAACAGGTGGTGGCGCTGCAACATGTTCTTCTTGATCCATCTCAACATGATCACAATTTGTACTGGTGCTGATTGTACTGATGTTTAAATTCGTCGTGATTGCTGACGAATTCGCCGACATGTCTCGTTCGATCGCAGAATCGACACTGCTGTTGATCATACTATGGCACATCATTTCTTGGGACATGGGCGCAGCTGGGAATGGAGAAATCTGAACTTGTGGCTGACAAGTTTGTGTGAAATTCTCGGGAAACCGAGGTTCGTCCGCGGTGTTGATTGCAGCGGTCGAAGTCGAAGCGTCATGATGGTGAGGCAACTCGTCCGTTCCGACGGTGTTATCGTCTTCGCTCATCACCGGCGTATCGGTTTGGATGTTGGCATCTTGGACTTCGGGTGCTGCACAGTTTGCAGATGCTTCAACTGATTCCTCGCTGTTGTTAATCTGGATCGATTGATCTGGCGGAGGAGTGAGACATGTCGCGTTTGGAATTTCCTGTTGAAGGGGACTAGGAGCGATCGAAGCCGAGACGGTGGACGGGGGAGGAGTCATAGGGTTTGCAGCAGCCGTTGCCAGTGCAGGGAGCATTGCAGGTTGTTCAAGAAGGGTGGCTTTTGCAGACGGAGCTATCTGGATAAGGTTACCCTGCTGGAACAGAAGCTGTGCCGGAATATCCGGGGATGTGGCAATAGTTGCCGTTTGGATGGTTTTCTCCTGTTCGTGGAAGATCTGCGTTGAGTTATTGCAGGTCGAACTAGATGTACCGCTACAGTCTTCAATCTTTATGAACGTATGGGACGGGATGGGCATCGGGATAGTTGGTTGACAGTTTGCCGGTCCTGTGCTAACCGATTGCTTGTTGATGGTCGTCACGTTCGTACGTTTACTGTTGTCGGACGCCAGTGCCAAATATCTCGTACTGTGGTGTGTTTGAGTATGTTGCTGCTGTCGATTGAAGAGTTTGGGTGTTACTAAGGTAAGTTCGAAGGATTTTTTTTTGTCTTTTCTTACCTGATGTAGCGTGGTACTGCTAGCTGTGGTCAGATAGTCTGTGCCGAGCATCTGGAGCGGTGCCAGCGGAGGCGGCTGTAGTTGTTGCGTTTGAGCAATCTGCGGCAATAGCAGATGAGGTGGCTGTATCGCCGCAGCAGTTTGGGGATATGTTGGCCATACTACCGTTTGTGGGAAAGGTTCTACACAAGAAATAAATATTTTATCTGCCAGTTGGGTTGGATTGACTAAGGTTTTTAGCACAAATCGGCAGTAGCAGTATTTGGTAACAAATTTTGGTTTGTGTGTATTTGTGTGTGGTCAACAGCGTACGGTTAAATAAAATTAATGCATTAGAAAGAAATTTTGAAAACAAAGAAATAAGAAAAGAGAATAAGAAAAAAATGTCGTTAAATTTTAAGCAAATTCAAGCGCGCAACTAAATCTAAAATGCGAACAAATGCATTCAAACGGGGAATTCCCATCGAATGTATTCTACAAAATGAACCCAATACCCAATTGAAACTAAAACTAAATAAATGATGGACTATAAGGATACCAATCGAATTGGAGGGAAAGCGAAAACCAAATGTTCACTGAGAGATAATCTAAAACATCCTACAAGCTTTCTTACCTACTTTAATTGTCTGTTTAATCATTCTGTTATTTTTTTAAGTGGCACCACGAAGATTTTTCTGACCTATTTTTTTAATTTAGGTGTCTCTCCTCAATTTTTTTTTCTAAGTTTTCTAAAGAGACTACATACAAAGAGGCGCAGTCTGGTCCCTTTTGAAATAATAAGCTTGCAACCCTGCTGTAGGGCTGCCTTTAAGACTGCTTGGTTTTGGTCGATTGGAATGACACTGACAGAAAATCGAAAATTCCAATCGTGACATTTCGTCTCTTTGTTTACTATAGGCTCGTTAAAGTTTTCCATTCAAATTGTACGTGTTTCTGTTCAAAATCTAGTAATTACCGTGGAATAAGTATTTTTTCACATATTTATTTTAAATTACTGTAATAGCGTCTGGCAACACTGGAACACATTTTAAAAGTGCATTTACTCTTTTAGAACATTTTCATTCAAGACAAAAAGCATTAAATAGTTTAGTTTAAAAGAAGTTTCAACAAATTGTGCAGGGTTCAATTCAACTAGTTTTTTTCGGTTTAAAGTTTTGAACTTATTTTGGAATGTTGCAATAGATGTTGAAATTTATTTAGATAGAGCTTATTTTTAATTGTCTTTAGTTTTTAAGTTTTATTCATTTTTAGTCTTTTCTATAACTTCAACAAGTTTCAGTGATTCTCCATTCTTTTTTTTTTGTTGCCTATTTATTTTATTTCTCTTTTTTTATATTTTTATCTAATTTTTTTTATCTTTGAAGCCTTTTATGTTTTCTTTTTTTTTTGTGTTTACCTTTTTTTAAATTGCTTTTTTGTATTCTTCAAATTCTTCTTTTTTGTATTTTTCAGCTTTTTGTATATTTAGATTTTTTTTATTTTTGTATTTTTTTTATTTTAGAACTGTTAAGAGTCTTATGATAGCCTTTGAGTTTTTTTGTGGACTTTGCATGTCTTTTTGTGTTTTCGATACGTCTATACTAAGGTTGCCTGAATTTTTCAGCACGTATCCGAGCCGGAACAATCTGGGCTATTTCATCTGGAAGCCTGGCAAAATCCGGACATTTGTTTTCAAAATTGACAATCAGAAATCCAGGCATTATCCGGGCAAATTTAAAAACTCAATAGCAGATTTTTAAATTAATTTTAGGCTTTCAAAAAACCTTCCATGTTTTTTTTTATAAAACTTGCTAAAAAAATTTCGTGTTGGACGCATAAATAAAAATTTTTAACAACACAATTGGTTTTTTTGATTGACTTGTAAAATAATGTGAATTAATCCGGGCTTTTTCAATGAAATCCGGGCAACCGGGCCGAACCGGACTTTTCCCATTTTTTTATTAAACATCCGGGTAAACCCGGATAAAACCGGACAATCTGCCAACCTTAGTCTAGCTAAACTTGGTTGCCCGGTTTTATCCGGGTTTACCCGGATATTCAAAACAAAATTTAAGCTAAACTAGACACATAAATTTTTTGTGTATTTTTTACGTTTCATTTAGCTGTTTTGTGTATCTTTGCTTTATAATGTCTTTCTTGTATTTTTTGTCCCTTTTGTATTTTTGAGTCGTTTCTATCCTTAATTGTCTGTTTTGTCTTTTTTTTATTTGTTTGTCTCTTGTGTATTTTTGGGGTATTTGTCTTTTTTTATGACTTTTGTGATTTTATCTTTTTTATCCCTCTTGTTTATTCTTGTTTATTTCTAGTCTTCTTTGTCTTTTTTGCTTAAATGTATGTGTTGTGTATGTTTATTGTCTTTTTTAAATGTTATTGTTCATTTTTTATATCCGTTGGTCTTTTTGCGTCTTTCGAGTTTTTTTTATCTTTGTTGTTTATCTTAAATGTGTCTTTTGATTCTTGCCTTTCTACGCCTCTTTTGTACTTTTAGTCCCATATGTCTTTTTGATCCCTTTATTTGTCTGTTATTATCTTTTGAGTAATTTTTTTTATATTCTCTTTCGGTCTTATTTAAAATTGCTTGTGTGTCTTTTCTATTTATTTGTTTTTTTTCTGCTTGATTGTTTTTCAATACCTTTTGTATTTTCTGTTAATTTAGTATTTTTTGTTTCTCGACTTCGAATCCATTTCGATTTTTTGTGACTTATATTGTGGGTCTTGTATGAACGTGTTTTTAGGCCTTTTTCCTGTATCTTTTCCTGTTAGGTTTTTTTCTACTTTTTCGAATTCTAATATTTTTGTCAAAAAACTGAAATTAGCATCTTAATCTGAATCTGAATATCAAATCTGAAGCTGAAATCTGAATATGAATTAATAATCTTAATCTGAAATCTGAAATCTGAGATCTAAAATTTAAAATCTGAATCTGAAATCTGAATCTTAATTTTAATCTTACTGCGGATTTGAATCTAAATTGTTAATCTGAAATCCGAATCTAAGATCGGAGTTTGTAATCTGAATCTTAATTTGGAATCTCTAATATGAATCTGATTCTAAAACCTGATATTAATTGATGTTCAGAAGTTGATAGCCGTGTTTCGCAAGATGATTAAACAGATCAATTGAGTTCTATTCTAGCGATCTACAAACTACTATTGAAAATGACCCTCAACCAAACTTACCAATAGTTGTCGTGGTAGGAAGGAACAATATCTGTCCGGTGCTAGGATCCCGAACCAGTTGAAATCCAACGGGCGGGGGCATCGGAAGCATCGGTTCGACCGGCAAAGGAGCTGTAAAAAGATGAAAGAATTGTCAGTTTCGAAAACATTCATTTCTGCTGTTTTAGGTACGGTGGAATAAATTAGTTCAACAACCACGAACGAACAAACGACGAGATAGATTGTTAACACATGGGTAGGAGCATTGGAAACATAACGCCGGAACCGAGATTTTGAACCGACGGACGAAGGAAGAAGCTGTGACGAACCGGCCCGCCGGCCTTCTTAAAGGGATTCATTAGAAGAGAGCTGGTTGAGTCCAAGTTTAGGGAAGGTGAGGTATCTCATTAATGAAAAAGGCAGGGGAGTAATAAATTACTCGAGTTTATTTCAAAACAACATCCCACTACAAGCACAGACTCCCGGCGGGATCGCCAAATGTAGCCAAACTACTTGTGCCGGGACTTAGATGTGGTTGTAAAGTTTGCTAAACGAGAAGCATGGACGCCGTGTTTTGTGATGTCACGGTGTTTGTGCCATCTTTGGAATATCAGAACAACAAGTGCGTTGCCACCCATACTAGGACATTTGCTACGACACGATTCATCAAATCGTAAACAAAACAACGTGCAACTGAACCGAATCGGGGCCCGAAGTGGCCGGCGGCAGATGGCGTGTAGGGCGAGCGACGAACCGAACGAGACCCGATCGCACGTCAACAAAACACCGAAGTCGTTCATGCCGGTCGCCGCTGATTGGTCGTTCGAGTTGCCTCGTTCGGATTGGCTCGCTACAAGAAACCGAAGGCGGGGCTTCTTCGGCAAGTCGCTTCCATTGCCCTGCTTCGTTTCGCGCGAGCTAGGCTGAAGAAGGTAAGAAGAGGCGGGTGGGCGGTCTAGCGAGAAGTGGATGGGTCGTCGTCGGTCGTGTTCTGTTTTTTGCCTATTATCTTCGGGAAACGCCTCTTGACGTGACTAATGCCATTAGAGAGCCGATGGATTTCATGTGCGAGGAAAATTTACTGCTGCTGTTATTCTGTTGTAGGATTTTTTTTTGCTTGCCACTTCACTCGAGGCGATGAATTTTGATAATGTGAATTTCTTATATGGATGTGGCACACACTATACAATTACTGGTTGCTAACAAAGAAAAACATAAATTAACGGAACATTCGACGTGAAAAAGGTTGATTACCATGAGTTGCTTAACGTAATTAACAAATTATATTGTGGTTTCGCCAGCAATAAAAGAAAATATTGTTATTATCGTCGAAATTATATCCACAATTGATAATGCAACATCACGTGATAAACATTCAAGAGAAGCTATCAAAAACAATTATATTGTATGTGGTAAATAGAACAAGTTATCACCTTTCGTTTAAATTATCATCCAAACTTACCCAATCTTAAATGTTTCAATTATTCAAAAAATGGCACAACATTACATCAAATAATAACGCCAAAATTCACGCAAAAACACGACGATTTCAAACAACATGACGAAAAAAATTAAATTAAAAACATCAATAAAAGATTTTTCCAAAATCTCAAAACACCTTTCAACTGTTACAAATAAAGAAATCACCAATCAACCAACGAACCTTTTCTAAGGCATGGTTCTTCATCTGAAGGTACAACGCGATCCAGTACCAAATAACCGACAATCTTTTTGTCGCTGCCAGTCTGAGATGATGGTCCTAATCCCATCGAGGATTGAACCGATGATGTCGGTAGATTCGGACAAGATTGATAGGCGGCTGTTTTTTTTTCGGGATTGTATGTAAATAAGAAGGAGTTATAATAAACAGATTTTTTTTGGTGGTGGTAGTTAATATGAAATGTGATAAGATGTATCTGATAATCCGAGTGCGAAAGCTAGGCAAGTAGGTCAAGTTGAGAAACACAACTCGGCTTAGTCAGCTGGGACTTACTCTTACTGGGCCTGACTACAGAAAGTTCGCAGCTAATGCACACTGAATTGCTTGCGTTATGCGCTTTCTCCAGTCAATACTTCGAGTAAGATCGAGGCAGTTCGCGTCACTGCTTTCGCCAAAAAAGCTTTCAAGTCGGGAGAAAATAATTAGGAAATAATAAACAAAGTCTGTTTCACATAGAATCTGGTCGCATCTTTTCATTTACTGCAGCGCCCCTAGTTGTCACATCGCGAATTTATTGACAGTGTTTTGATCCGGATGGTTTGTTTACTTAGTGGTGAAAATTTCATCAAGATTGAAGCAGTCAGTCAAAAGTTATCGACGATGGAACGCGAAAGGCGAGAGAAAATTCTGCACACTTACGTAGAGAAACCGACGTGGTGAGGGGTAAAGATCGCGAAATTCCTGAAATCGACTGTAAACTCAGGTGCGGCAACGTTACCGGGAGACCCTTACGGTGGATCGAGCAAAACAAACCAGGCGTAAAAGTGGAACATATATGAAGCTGCGAGCAAAGGTAATTCGATCAGTTCACAATTATCCTGGAATCTCCTTGCGGGATTTGGCGAAAAAGTTCAAGACTAACCACAGTACAGCTCGACGAATTTGTTTGCGAGAAGCCTTGCGGTCGTATCATGCAAGCAAACACCCCAACAGGACGCTGAAATTAAAACTGGTTGCCAAAACCAGGCCAAGGAAGTTGTACGAGAAAGTGTTGACCAAGTACAACGAATGCATTTTGATGGACGACGAAACTTACGTCAAAATGGATTTGGGACAAATACCCGGTAACAAATTTACCTTGCGAAGCGTAAAGGGAATGTTGCGGGTAGATTCAATTTTTTTTTTCGCAGATAAATTTGCTCGTAAGTTGATGACTTGGTAAGGGATCTGTAGTTGTGGGAAGAAGACTAAGATTTTCATCACTGGGGACACAATGAATGGAAATGTTTACAAAGAAGAATGTCTCCAGAAGAGGGTTTTGCCATTCATTCGGTCCCACAAAGGTCCGGTGAAGTTCTGGCCGGACCTTGCAAGCTGCCACTACAGCCGGGATGTCGTTAAGTGGTATAAGGAGAACAAGATCGATTTTGCTGAAAAAAGCATCAATCCACCAAACTGTCCGGATTTTCGTCCCATCGAGAAATATTGGGCAATAGTTAAGGGCAAACTGAAGAAATGTGGCAGAACCATGAAAAAACCCATTCAAATGGAAAAGTGGTGGAACAAGATGGCGAATGAGGCTACCAGCAGTACTGTGCAGAAAATGATGGATGGGATCACAAAAAAAGTTCGAAAATTCATCCGAAAAGCTGACGAATGATTTTTATGTATTTTTTTCCTTAAAGTGCAATAAAAACCCTATAAAATGACATTTTTACTTTTGTTGTACGTTATTTCTTTGCTTAGAAATTATCTATTTTATCCGACCAGATTCTATGTGAAACAGACTGCTTTAACGACTTATAAATTCTGCGAATCGAGGAGAAGTGAAAAAGATGAATTCAGTTTAGTTTGTTAATTCGTGTTCCATAAAATATTGAATCAAAGGGCGTTAAGCTACAGTCTTCGGTGACCCTCCTGTTTTCATGGCGATCGTCATAAAATAGTTTTTATCCATATTAACCGAGTATTTGAGAGAATATTTTTCAAACAATTTTGTTCACCAAGTCCATCGTAAATCAGCTTTGGACGGAATGAGTTGAAACCCTGAAATTTTTGACACACAATTGTTGAACCAATTACAGGGTTATTAGGGCTTGTAATATAGCTCAGTTCTCAAAGCAGTTCTGATACGATATCCATGAGTTCGAGCCCAAGAGTAAAAAAAAACATCGACCAAAGTTGTTTCGTATTAGTTTTTCTACAACTGTCCTTCAATTGCATCGTTGAAATAAAGTGGAAAATGACAAAGAAATGTTAGAAAGACTATAATAGATGTTATAAGTCCGATTTTTAGCTATCATCAGTTATGTTCTTGATTACATTGTGCAAGATTTAAAAAGTTTCAGACATCTTGTTTTTCGATGTAGGTGAATTAGAAGCTGCACTGCAGAATCTAGTTTTTATAATCCTAGGGGTCGAAAAGGGTGTCCACGATGAATTCGCCACACTATGAATTTGGTCCGTTGGGTAGAATTTAATGAAAATTTGGGTGGATTTAGTTCTTAGTGCATTGTTTACATCCTGCAAGTTTTAAAGTCCTGTGATCGAAACTCGCTGAAATGAAGTCGAAAGAACAGCTCGTGCGTCATAAAATCTTGCGCATTCATCACGAGAACAAGGATCTCTCACATCGTTCCATCGCTAAAACGTTGGGAATTCCAAAATTCCATGGTGTCGCGAGTGATTAAGCGGTTCGAGGAACGATTGACCACCGATCGGAAGACCAGAAGTGTAGGAAAAAGCAAAAGAACCCCGAACGCCTCCGTTCGGGATGTGGTTCAAAAGCTGCACCTAAGCCGAAGTTTTGTCCAGAAGGCCAAAACTAAGGATGGGCTTCAAATGTTCAAGGTACAAAAGGCCCCAAATCGCGACGGAAAGCAGAACAAGTCCGCCAAAATCCGTGTCAGGAAGTTGTAACTAAACATGCCGACGAAAGTTGAATGCTGCATCATGGACGACGAAACATATGTGAAGGCCGACTTCACCGACTTCAAACAGATAACAGGCAACCTGTTTTTCACGTTCAAGGATAAGTTCAGCGTTCCGGAGCATGTCCGCACTCAAAAGATGTCAAAATTTGCGAATAAATCCCTGGTTTGGCAAGCCACTTCCACGTGTGGGAAGCGGAGCGCACCTTTCGTGACCCAGAACACGATGAACTGACAGGTGTAGATACATGAAAGAGTGCCTCCAGAAGCAGATGCTTCCTTTCCTGAAGGCCCACAATGTCCCAACAATCTTCTGGCCGGATTTGGCCTCACGCCACTACCAAGGTTGCCGAAAAAAATTCTTTGTTTTTGACAAAAAAAATTCTCGAATTCTGTGATTTGAACCTGAAATTCTGTGACGGTTTTCTGTGACGCTAGTTCTACGAAATTCATTGCAGAAATCATGTGACACATCAACAAATTGAAAAATACTTAAAGTTTTGATGGAAAAAATACATTTTACATTACCATATTTTCTTGAATTATAGTCAAAAATAAAAAGTCAAAAGTGACAGAAAAATTTCAGATTTTGGAACTGTACAAAATTTAGAAAACCTGTGAATTCTGTGAAAATTTTAAAAATTCTGTGTTCTGTGACACAGATTCTGTGACGAAATTTTGCTCAAAATTCTGTGATAATACAGATTTTTCTGTGATTTCGGCAACTTTGGCCACTACTCCAAGGACGCGCTGAAGGTCAATTTCGTGCCGAAAATGTTCAACCCTCCCAACACTCCGGAGCTCCGCTTCATCGTGAAGTACTGGGCAATTAAACGGCCTAAAGTATTGAAGACAGTCGAGGAACTGAAGAAAGTATGGGTTTACATGCAAAAAACGGTTGATTCACAGGTTGTGCAGAATTTTATGGCCGGGGTTAAGGCCAAGGTGCGGGCATTTGCGTATGGACTGTAAATAAAATACGAGTAAAATGAAAAAAAGGAAGTTTAATAGTCATTTGTCAATCCCTGAAAATTTGATGGAAATCGGATGACAACTCGAAATTGGCAAATCAATTTTGAGTGTGGCAATTTCATCGTGGAGATCCTTTACGCTGAGAGGTGTGGCCTCCAACAGTACGGGACAGTCGAGTCTTGATGTGAGAAGGTCCGCGACTACTAGAGCTCGAGTAGCATTTCGGCGAACTTGAAGCGTATCTAAGCCTATGAGCTTGATAAACGAAACGTTTACCAGTTCAGGTGCGCCGCTAGATAGCCTCGATTCGTTCAGCTTCGTTCTGGTAGAAAGCGCACCAAACAGCTGAAGCATACTCGAGAATAAGACGAACTATTAAGACTTTCTAGCCAACTTCTTTCAAGTCTTTGGCCATACGAAACAAGAATCCAAGGCTTCAAGAAGCTTTGTCGACAACATAGTTCGTTTGAGTTTATAAATCCAGCCGTCAGTCGAGAATGACGCCCAGATCGTTGATGTGGTCTATCCGGATGTCGGTTTCATCTCCGAGGATGAACTCTGCATGAGGAGGGTGCCGTTTACGGGAAAACGATATTACCGAGCATTTACTGCGATTCAAGGACAGGCAATTGATGTCGCACCAGTGAGCGAAAGCGGTAAATTGCTGTTGTAGAAAGTTGATGTTGTCTTTGCCGTTTATGGTGTGAAAAAGTTTCAAGTCATCGGCATATGCGAGCTTTGTGCCGCCGAGGAGCGAGGGTACATTATTAAAATATATCACGAAAATGATCGGTCCCAAATGGCTTCCTTGGTGCACTTCTGAAGAGGCAACGAACTGCCTAGAAAAGGATTCACTAGTACGAACAAAAACCACAGAAACCTGAACGTGCGAGCTTTGCGACAGCAATATCGTGGTTCACCTTATCGAACGTCGAACGTGTGTAAATGGCGTCTGTTTTAGTTTTCTTGGCAAAGCTGTCCTGCACGAACGATGTAAAACTCAGTAGGTTCGTAGTCGTGGATCGTTTAGGAATGAAACCGTGCTGATCGTTGAAGAAGTGATGCTTGCAAAATAAGAAAATTGGATCCAAAACAACCAGTTCAAACAGTTTGGTGATCGCACATAGAGTGGAGATCTTTCATTTTGTGGATAGGAAACATGTGAGCTTCTTTACACAATAAGCGATAGATTGCGCCGTTTTGCGATGGTTGAAAGATACCGTCCGGGCCCGTAGAAGTTGAATTTTTTAGTCGACTAGAATACAATTCAAAGGTGATCCTACGGGTGATATATTATCCACAGCCCTGGCCAGTTGCTCCAAAGAAATTTCCCCAGTTGTGAAAATACTACACAGCAAAAAAAAATGTAACGCTGAATGATGTAATTTCTGGAGACGACGTAGTGTTAGGGCTTTCTGTTGTTATAATACATCTAAACGACGTACGCGAATGCGAACATGTCGTGTAGTGTAATATCACAACCTTCTATGTGATATCGCATCAAGTAGTCAATGTTTTCCTTAATTGACGTTCAAATGTTATTCATTTCAAAAAGTAAGAAACGGATTACGGACCTCAGCTGTATTTGTTTGGCTTGTAAGTACAACCAATTTTTTTAAAAAATATAAGCAAAACCATAGCTTCAAATATAATTTGATTATTTTTCATTTTTAGGCAGATTCGGCAGGTTTGCATTTGCGGTACAAAATAATTCTATAATTAACAAACAGCCGGGTACATCAAGAAAATGTAATATTAGGTACCATTTGCGACTCAAGTTATGTGCAGGTATTTGATGTAATATCACAACACTTTTTTTGCTGTGTAGAAAATATCTCGGCCAAAAGTTCCAAAATTTCTGGACCAGAATTCGCTGTGTCGCTGTCAAGAAACATAGGGGACGGCAGCCCTGGCTCTTTCCGTTGACTTTCTACTTGCTTCTAGAAAGATTTCTCTTCTTGAAATTCCTTTGTAACCGGTTTAGATGATTTTGTTGACAACGCCCACAGACTTTTTTATAAGCAGAGTTTGATTTGCGGTGTTCTTCCTTAGTGTAGGGGGATTTGCGCTTGAAGTTTCTGAGTGCACTTTTCTTAGCCGTCTTCAGTCGCCGCAGTTCTTAAGTGACCCAGGGAGCCCGTAGATTTGTAGCCACGCTACGTTTCGGAACATGGCAATCAATTATGTAGTTGAGAATGTTCTGAAATGTCTTAGTAATTGCGTTCGGATCAGAAGGATTGAGCTCAACTTCCCATTCGATGAATTCAAGGGCGAGGGAGAAATCCGCGTTTTTGACCATCTTGATAGAAGGATGCCGTTCTTTTCACGAAAGCATATATCCTTGTGGCATCGACAGAGACCACTAAGGCTTGGTGATGTGCACAGTTTTGACAAGTGGAGCGAAAGCTAAATCAATCGTCGGAATCTTGAAACTTCCGTTAATGAAACAGAGGTCAAGCATACATCCGTTTTCATTTTCTATAGGTATTATTTATCTGACGTAGATTCGCTGAACTCAGGGCGTCTAAGAAGACGCTAGAAGATGCCGAGAACGAAGAACTTACAGGGTCTAGAAGCCACTTCGGGAGAAGTGAGAAGTGAGATTTTTTTTTGTTTCGATTATAGTCGTTTTACCATCTTTATGGCATTCGCGACTTTATCAACGTTGCAGTTGTCGGATCTTTATTGAAAAACTATCCGGTACAACTGTGTTCGATGATTACTCTTAGGTTCGAACTCGCGGACATCGGCTCAGGAGACAACAGACTTGCCAACTGAGCTATATCACAAGCCCGAGAAATGAGAAATGAAAAGTTGTTTTGGTTTAAAACAGCACTTCAGTTGCAGCCTTCAACTTTGAGTTCGACTGGGCAATCGCAAAAAATAAGTTCTGACTGGCATAGGGGAGAAGCGGGCTATATGCGCCTATTAAGCAGAACACTGATTTAATCAAATATCACATCGAATATGTGTACAAAAACTATATACACGTGTGCAGGCGTCTGTTTTCTATGCATTGGAGTAATTTTGATGTTAATTTTTTTTTCTGTTTCCAAGAAAACGTTTTTATTATAAGTGTTGTCTAAAATGCCCAACCTCAAACCGTGCGGGCTAAATGCGCCTACTTATGTTTTGAACAAAATTTCTGTTTTTTGGGCAATATAATAATTTTAATTTATAATTTTATTGAAACAGCTAGAAAGTAATAATTTTCGTACGACAAAGCTGAAGTTTAAAAAAAATCTATGTATATTATAATTTTATGGAATAAACAAAAGTTATGGTTGCCATACTATGGAGGCAGTTCATCCATGAGAAAAACTTAATCAAATCTGTTTTTAGATCTTCAATTCTCTCTTAAGATGTTATTCAGAGCTTAGATTTGAAGGTTCAATGATAAAAATCATTTATTTATTCTATTTTACCTGTTATTTTAGAATGGAGGCATTTTACAAACATGATGGGGGCATACAAAAACACTCTATTATTCCACTATATATTCATTGTTAAACCTCCACAAAAGCTGAAATATGTTCAATTTCTAAAGTTCATTTGAGTAAGAAACAAAAACCATCATAGTTTTTGTTTTAAGATTTATTACGTATAATTTTTAAAAGTCGAAATATTACATCAAAATGTATCAAAACCTTGTATGATTTTTTAAATTTTTTTGAGTTTGTAAATTCATAAAATTCTTTCTTGCCTTATGTTCTAAGCGTATAACCCTCAAAATACATTGGTCAGATATGCTGTCTAGTCAGCCATTTCATCAAACAGCCGTAGCGTCATTTAACTCGATAGGCTAGGCTTGCCAGACACTTTCAGAAAAAAGCGGGACATTTCAAGAAAAAAAGCGGGACACAGCCGAAAAAAGCGGGACATATGAAAAATTCTTTAAAAAAGCTTGATTGTTTAGCCAAAATTATTCGCTTACCATCAGCCAAAGTTGTTTATATGAACACCAAGGTTTTGTTACGCGGATCGATTTTGCTCATTTTTTTCTTAAATGACTTCTATGTACAAGGTTTTTTGCCATAAGCACGTTTATTTTCCATGGTTCTCGCGAATTAACACGTTATTTGAGAGAAAATATTTCAAGTCCTACATGTAAATGGCGGATTGAAACCTTTGTGTAATAACAAACACATTAAAATTTTGTTTAAAAAATAAATAAATTCAAGAAAATTTCCATCATTGTATACTTTGTACAATTGAATCTTAAAAAGATGGTGCATAAAATAAGGCAATTTAATAAAGATTACGACGAAAAATTAGCATCTATAATCATTTAAAAGCAACTTAAAAAATATGTTCTTCATACCAAAATTATTTACATTGCATTTGGTTGCACATGCTCTAAGAACGCTAAACTGAATCAGAATCTTACTGTAATGCTAAGAATATTAGAGTTATTAAGTATTGTCTAGTAGAAACTATTCAAAATACTGTTTATTTGGAAATAAACGTATTTGAAGTTTTCTGTGTTGAACCAATGAATTCAAATTGAGGCCAAAGGTTGATTTTTACTAGCGTAAGTCAGTGAACTGTGTAAAAGTTTTCCAAGAAAAAAAGCGGGACATTTTGAGGAAAAAGCGGGACGGCGGGACATTCAAAAAAAAAGCGGGACATGTCCCGCTTTTGCGGGACGGATGGCAACCCTACGATAGGCCCAATCAGGAAACCTTTCCCCTACTCAAACCTAAGTACCTAACCAATTTGAACTTTCTTCATGCCTTTATTCATGACCTGGGTTGCCAGGTGCCCAGAATGTAAAACCAAGACTTTTGACCCTTCGTCCAGATATTGGTCAGACACAGATTTTGCCCAGATTTTTTCTTAGAGTGCCCAGATTTTACAGACTTTCAAAACTGAGTAATGAAATCAATATTCATGCATCGATTTGATCCGTAAGAGCCAGATTAGACTGAAATCTCGCTTGTATTGATTGGTATTTGACCAATCATTCATTAACCTTTTTTTTTTAAAAAAAAATAAGATCAGCATGGTACGTGGTAGGAAACAGTGTTTGTTATATAGTTCTCAACTCGAAAATAACCCGAATACCGCAGGATAACCTCCACGCTTCAAATTTTTTTCACCAAATTGGTGATCTTCCCTATGCACAGACACACACAGACTTTTTTCAAAATTGCCCAGATTTTTACTTTTCAACACCTGGCATCCCTATTCATGACTACTCATACATAATGCAGTTCGGCAGCCGAACTCGCTAAGGGTACGAACATAGGGAGCGCGAAGCGAACTGGGAAGCGAAAAATTCAATCACCGGATGAATTTCGCAAGTTCGTTTTTGAAGGTCGGCGAATTGCGAAGCGGTTCAACACTGAAAAACAAACCTTCGGTGTTTCGCAAAAGTTGATGAGGACTTTATGAGGACGTCGTAAAATAGATTTTTCAAGCCCAAATCCAAGACGGCGGCTTCCATCTAACATCAAAATGCAATGTGGGTATTAGGTGAAAGGAATCAATTAGTAGAATTCGAATTTTGCAATCTAACGCTATGAAACTCCATCTCAAAATCAAATACGGCGGCATCCGCTCAACTTTAAAATATTGTAAAAGACTGAAAATTGCATCAAAAAAATCTAACAAAACTATGACAAAAATATAACAAAATTATGAAAAAAAAAAACTACAATATTATAAAAACAAAATTATGGAACGCTGACAAAACTTTGAGGAAAATATGGCTAAGGTGATAAAAATATAACAAAAATATGAGAAAAATATACCAAAACATTTGCAGGGTGGCCAATCATTCGGGAAAAGCGGGAAATGCGGGAAAAAGACAGGATTTGAAATTCTTTCTAAAAGTCGGGAATTTTTGGCTTAGTGAAAGTTTGTTCAATGAAGTTTGGTCGGAATAGGTCGAAACAAGTAGAAATGGATTGACAGTTGATCACCAGTCTCTTTCCAATTGACTTCGACGAATTCTACCAGGTCGAACGGTCCTGCCGAGTTGGATCGGTTTCGACTAGTTTCAACTTGCTTCATTGAACAACAAGAATAACCGTAACGAAACCGTCAATCAAATGCTCGCAATTCTCACTCGAGGTATGTCGAGTCCTTAAAAGCCAAAAATATTGAAAAATCTGAAAGAAACTATTGCAAAACGAAAGTGAGAGGCAGAAAATAAGGCAAAGGAATGAAAAAATGTTAGGTGTTATCCGACAGTCAGAGAGAGGCAAGCTTGATGGACGAAAAAAATGAAAATACTTAAAAATATCTGAGAAACAAATAAAGCGAAAAAACGATTATCACACAAATGTTTATTAATACTTATAAGGTCCACTGGGGTAAGTGAGGACAGTTTTTCGTATAGTCAAACTTGAAAAAACCATTAAAAAATCAGCACAGACCCGAATGACCCGGGTGGTTAAAAGGTCTCTAATAAATTATAACAATAATAATTAAAAAATCAGCTGTGGTTAAATTTTGATAAAATTACGTTTAATTTGGTGCAGAACATGTTGTTTACAAACGCTGACGCAAAGCAAGGAAAGTTATCTCGTAAATTGTTGCTGGTGTCTTTACTTATCCCGCATTAGGAGGTAAGTGGGGACGGTAGATTTTCCCTTTGATTTCTCAGGAAATTTTCAACAAATTTTTGTTTTCTTAGTTTAATACGTTACTTTATTGCTCGAACCGTAAAAAAATTGAAAAAAAGTTCATGGTACTATAAGTAAGGTATCTTTCAACGATTATTATGAGTAATTTATGTTGCATCACACGATTTTATTGAAAATGTATACTTATTCCAGAACAAACAAATACTTTACAGAACTTTTCATGATCCGAGTGCTAAATAAATATAGCTTAATTGAGAGAAAATTAAAAAAAATGTGTAAACATCAAGTCTGTAGAAAGCCCTCCCCACTTACCCCAGGTAGGGTTTGGAGACAAAATTTTAAATAAACTCTTTTATCTCCATTTTAAACCGCTGCTTCTTTTCATAACTGGTTGTTTCAAATGTAAGAATTGTTTCAATGTAGAGTTTATCGTCATGAGCCAGCTAGTTAACAAGAAATTTGCCATTGGAAAAGATGCCATCAACTCGACATGGTAGTTAAAAATAGAAAATTAACAAAAAGTCGCTGTAAACATCCGCTATTATCAGAATCGTATTTCTTTTACAGTTTTTGGATAGATTACAAGCAAATTTAATATTCTGCATTCAAAGTTTAAAAAATAGTTCACAGTATTGTTTTAACATCCATCGTCTCCGCTTACCCCACGTCCACACTTACCCCGTAGTACCTTACCCTTTTTCTTTTATGAACAATCATATTTGTTCAACATTTTCGACTCGAGTGACATAGTTTTAAAAATTAAAAAAAAATCCTGCGTATCAATCTAATAATTTGTAGTTAAATTGGTAAAACTAACCAAAAAAATTCATTGAAAGCTTATTTACCACTGAAAGAAATAAATATTCAAAAAAAAATCGGAATTTTGCTTGGTTTTCTGTTTTACAAAATCGGGAATTTCGTGAGACCATGCGGGAAAAAGACGAGAAAAATGCGGGAAATCAAAAATCGATAAATTTGACATTAACATGGCAAAGCCATGATCAAAATATAAAAACGTCTAACAAAAATTCATAAAAACTAACTAAATAACAACAAGAAATTTACAATCATGACAAAACTCGAAAAAAAATTGACAAATATATGACAAAATTATGGAAAATATGACAAATGAAATAAAAATATGTCAAATATAATAACTAATTAAAAATTACAAATATGGCAAAATTTCGCAATAAAATAACATAAATCTGGAGATACTACAACAAAAATCTTACAAATGTGATAAATATATAACAAAGCTATGACCCAAATATGATAAAAATGTAACAAAACTATGATAAAAAATACAAAATTATGACAAAAAATTTACAAAGGTTTGTTATAGAACTGTCAGATTTATGTCATTTTATTTTCATTTTTGTCATAATTTTGTCATGTTTTCATTTGTCGTATTTTTGTCATAGTTCTGTCAGATTTTGTTTATTTGATTGTAATTTTTTTTATAGTTTTGTCTTTTTTCGTTCAATTATAGTCATTTTACCATCTTTTCTTCATACTGAAAGTCTTATCCGATACAATTGTGTTCGATGATTACACAAGCCCATAGTTTTGTCTAGATTTTGTCATATTTTGTCTTTTTTTTTTAATTTTTCGTCATATTTGCCAAATTTTTGTAAAATATTTTTCATAAATTTTTCGGATTTTGTAAATTTGTTATCAAATATTTTTCCTTATTCTACTTCTGTCAGGTTTTTGTCATTTATTGTCTAATTTTGATCATAATTTTGTCATATTTTTTCACATTTGTTAAAGTTTTGCCAATTTTGTGAAATTTTTCTCATATTGTCTATTTTTTTTAATATTTGTCATATTTTTGGCATAATTTTTTCACCACATTTGTTGTGTGTTTATTCAAAGTTTTGTCATTTGTTTGTCATATTTTTATCATGGTTCTTTCAATTATTTGTCATTTGTCACATTTAAATAATAGTTGTTTATTTGCCTCAGTTTTTTTTTATATTTTTGTCATTATCACTTTTTTTATAAAATTAGCCATATTTTTGTTTATTTCTTTCAGTGCTATTTTGCAGATTTCTTAAAATTTTTGTTAAATTTTTGTCAGTCAATTTTCATCTACTTTTTGAGCCCTTTTTTCTCATTAGGGGAGAGTGGGGATACTTGATCCCCTTTTCTTATTTTCACCATATCTTTTTGGAAAAATTTAGCAACTCGCCGTCTTTGACATTTTCTGACAGATTGTAATTTCAAGTTTCTATGCTCCAAAAATTAGAACGATACTTAAACCCGTTGATGAACTAGAAGCATTTTCGTGGGAGTAAAAAAATTGCGTTTTTTCTGAAGTTAGGGGAGACTTGATCCCCTATTGAAGGAGACTTGATCTTTTATTCAGGAAGCTCTAATCCTTGTATAAAAATCAAACAAAACCCCAAGATAGAATGTTAATTTACTATTTTGGTCATGTTTGTTCTCATTTCACAACTTATAGCAGACATAAGAAGAAAATTCTATAACTTTGTCTCAACGCAAAAGACATTGCATACTTACAGGCGCTATTTTTTATAATTAAGAGAAAATTAATTATTTTTGGTCTTTTCTTCAGACAATTGTTTGATAAATATTAGATTTTGGATAAATATTAGTAATTTCGTGATCAGCAATCATAACGATCAATTCAGAAGAAGAATATGTCGTTTGGAAGGGGGATCAATTGTACCCTACTCTAAGGGATCAATTATACCCATAATCAACATTTTAGAAAACTTTTTCTGAAAAAAGTTGAGAGTTTTCCATTGCTATGAAAATATGGCATTATGAAGTTCATTCTACGCTCGAACGATTGATACATTGGAACAAATATTTTTTTCATAATTTTCCCATGTAAGGAACATTTTAAAGTGATGAAATAAGATCTTCAAGTTACATTTTGTGAAATTTTTCAAACAAAGTTCAATTACTCAAACAATTATTTTGTTAAAATTTTTTAAACTACAAGCATTGTTATTTTGCTCATTTTGGCACATTTTTCTAGAACATTTGATCTTTGTAAGACATTCCAGTTTCGAGATATAGCTAAGGAATCAAGTATCCCCAGGGATCAAGTATCCTCATTCTCCCCTACCTATATGGTTCATGCGAATTTCAGTTATTTACTGCATTTTAAATTAAGCGGAAACCGCCATTTTTGATTTCAAGATGGCGTCGGACAGCCAAATTCGACTTCTACATATTGAGCGCTTTCATCCAATACCCATATTGCGGGAGTTTCATGTGCTTTTCAGTCACTTCCAGCATTTTAAAGTTAAGTGGAAGGGGTCATATTGGATTTCAAGATGGCGTCGGAGAACGAATTCAAACTTCTATCCGTTCAACATCTTTACCCTATATTCATATTGTGGGGCTTTCATGCCACCGGTCGTTTATAGCCAGATAGAATTTCTTTCAATTGAAAAAGATTGACAACGCATTATTTGCGAAAATCCGCGCTAAAAAACCGCGTATTTTTCATACACAGAAACGACGATAATAATTAAATAAATAAACTTTTGAAACAGATTTTTTTAAAAATAAACAGTTGCGATGAAAAATATCCGAGAGAATATGTTCAGTATATGTTCGGATGAACTGGATGAATTCGCGCGATCGAGCCGGTTCTTCGCACGAAAATTCGCTTGCACTGTGGCCGGTAGATGTTTTTTCAACGTGTTTCAATGAGAAGCGGTTTTTCGTGCGAATTGGAAATTCGCTTCGCACTTCGCTTCGCGCTCACTGTGAACTCGACCTAAGGGCTTTCAGTTCAACATACACAAAGAGGGTTCAATTTTTAGTTCATTAGATCGATCTCAGTTTTGCTCCTTCGCCGAAAGAAAAATAGGATTAGTTTTAGTTCGCAGTTCGAACTCCGTGTTAAACCATCGCAAGAAGGAAAAATGGAACTCAACTTTAGTTCATATAATCGAACTATGATTTGATCACGATCAAAACAGCTCTTCAGTGGCAGCCCTCAACTTTGAGTTTGACTGGCAAATCGCAAAACTAAGCTCTGACAAGCATTCTCAAAATTAAGTTCGACAACCGAATTCCTATTTGAACTTTTTTATGCCTTTATGCCTTTATGTCTGGTTTTTCTCAGATTTTCGAAAAGAAGACCCTTAATTTCTGCGTTTTAACGAAAATGGATGTACCAAACCAGATATTTACAGAGAAATCACTAGTTATGTTACTAGCAACAATCTCTACTGAAAAAGTCTTCAGATTAACGTTAAGCAATATGCTGCATGTCAGAATCACAAAATGTATAGTAACCTGAATATTCCTGATAACCATTTTAAAAGCTGACTGCATTTTGAATGAAGCAGTGGCAACTCTGGTCAGAAGTTAAAAACTGCTGGAATAGGTTGAAACTTATATTTTTTTAAGGTTTAATTTTTTTATAGCAGCAGTAAAAATTACTGAAACATCCCAAAATCAAATTGTTTTATTTTGTGCGTTCGATGCTTCACAGGTTGCTAAAAATGTGTTTTGACGAAAAACAATTCTGACATTTTGTGGTTTTACCCATAAAATTGTGAAATTTTGATAATCATAAACTTGCACAAGAATTACACGAACAAAAAGTTTCACAGAATTCTGAAAGGGTACAGCCTGCCATAAAACGCGTTGGCAAGAAATTCGTCTGAAATCTAGTGGGAAATGTGCCGTTGCGGCGTCAACGAGGCCACTCCTTCTTTCTCGCGCTCGGCTTATAGTTACGACCTCTTGCTCGGCGATTCCGGTGAATCGAGTTCCACTTAATGCCCCTCAGAAGAGATCACTCCGTTCCATTAATAGCAAACAGCAACAACAACCGGCATTCGGTTGTGCAATTAAAACTTCCCAGAATCTTATGAATATGTAAATGCAGAAGCTGGCCTCTGCCTTGGCTGCTGGCGGTAATTCAATATCTTTGCTGGTGGCAGTTTTCTCGCAGCAGAATTCCTCACGGTTCCAATTTGCCCATCGCCGATGATGGCATCCACTAGAAGAGGAAAGGAACTGGGAAACACTACAACTGTCACCACTTGTTATTTCGCCTCCTGCTGGCTGGAGAGGAAGTTTGCAATGCCCTGAAGGGGAAACACACCAAGCGACATGACATTAACATATTACTTTATACACAACGAATGTTTGATTTAAGGGCAGCAATTAATTGCATCATTCTACGATACATTGCGCCCGCGATACCAAGTAGTAGGAGGTAGGTTGGGTAGTCTTCTTGGATGGATCTCACACGCGGTACAACGGCAAACATTCGCTGGTTCAACGTGCCTTGAGATCGGGATTTACACCACTGCGGTCGGCAGGACCATAAATTAATAAAATACTAGCTAAAAAATAAACCACCCACGGTATTCACTCTGTTTGGATACCAGTATAATTGGTGCATTAGGTCATGTCCGGCCCTTGCTTGGAGGTATTCTAGCGAAGTTGGATCAAGTGTCAATATTTTCTACTAAGGTTGGTGACTTTAGTGGAATATGATGCTGTTTATTTAAAAAAAAGTTGTTTAGACAAAAGACGAAATTGATTTACCAACAACGTGTCGCTTATTTACTTATTCTTATGTTAAAAAGAACTGTCAATGACAGTTGATTAATTGACTCACACAATCAATGTAGATTATTCACCACTTCATGTGGTTTATGATGCATGGTCAAGGCTTCTTCATAAAGATCCAGAATTTCTCTCGTTTATAAGTAATTTGCAGTGCATTTAAAATATGATTTAGTAGCTGGGAATAGATGACGGTCTCAGTCTTGTTTCCCAGTTCCTTTTCTTGGCCTTTTCTTTGTTCCTTAGAATGACCCTAATAACATGGGCTCCACTAATCCAGAAACGTATTCAGTCATTGAAGTTTCGTGATGGGCTCGCTTAAGAGGCTTTTAATACATATTCAAGTGAGAAATCACAAGAATTTCACTAAGTTTCAACTCCGATTCATATTTATTATTAAATCAACAGATCATATAGTGATCCAAATGATATCTGAAAATTAAGAGACTAACTACAAATACAAATGTACACTGAACTTAAACACTAAGAATTTTTCTTCGGAATACAACCTTCGAAACGTCAAAATCAAAATGCTCTGAGAAGCGGTTAAAAGTCTTAATGACGCCAATTATTGCAGAGTAGGCCCCGTATTCGTTCAGTCTAAGAGGAACTAAGAGCTGAAGATCCCGATTCCTCAAACCTCGAGGTCGGACGTAAGTGAAAGAACTTCCAAAAGTGCAGGAGAGTCGATTCTTGATGAAAGTAGATAAGTGACGAAAGACACACTAGTGGCGGTCCTGCGTGAGTGCAGCGTGTCGATGTCGATCAGGCGGCAGCGGCTTTCGTAGCTGGGAAGTCGAAAAGTGTCTTGCCAGTTTAAGTGTCGAAGGGCATTCTTTGAAAAACGTCGTTGGATGGCTTCGATGCGATCGGAACCGATCAGAAGCATATGACACCAAGATCTTTCACGTGTTGAGCTCGAGAGATTGCTTCGTTTCCAAGGAAATAAACGGCTGAGAACGGGCGCACTTACTACGGTTTAAAGGTAGGTGATTGGCCTCACACTAGGAGGCAAAGAAGTTAAACTGGTTCTGCAGAAAGTTCACATCTTCGGGGCCAATGTAGTGTAGAACAGTTTCAAGTAGTCGACATACGCTAATTTTGGTCCATCGAGAAGTTGCAGCAGGTTATTGAAGTAGATCAGGAATACCATTGGTCCTAGATGACTTCCCTGAGGCACGCCTGATGAAGCTGAGAACTGCCTGGAAAAACAGTTACCCGTACAAACTGCGGAACCAGCCAAGAAGAGATCCACAAAGTCCTAAACGTTCGAGCATTCCGATGGCAATATCATGGTTCACCTTGTCGAATGCGGCAGAAAGATCGGTTTAGATGGTATCAGTATGAGATTTCTTTGCAAAACTTTCATGCACAAACGAGGTAAAGGTCATTAAGTTAGTTGTAGTTGAGCGTTGAGGCATAAATCCATGCTGGTCGTTGGAGAAGTTATGCTTGCAGAACATGAAAATGGGATCTAAAACCACCAATTCGAAAAGTTTTGCTTCTTCACCCGGACGCAAGGAACTAGGCACTAGGGAGACCTCGGGGCCCCTCGACTTAGTCGCGCAGCTTCCTGCCAGCGTCAGCAGTCGTCCCGGCCCTGAGTTCGATCGTGGCGATGAGGTTCTCCAGTCTGCAAGCACTCTACTTCAGCCAGGACATCATTTTTGTGTGATGAATTTATGCCAACAGAACATCACTCGATTGTGATCTCCAAACTGCGCTCGTTAGTAATTCAGTTTGTTCTTCTTCGCACCCCGGGAAAAACATCACGATTTCTACTGGAACCTCATCACCGGGACGCAACGCTTTTTGCCTTACGGAGACATCTGTGCCCTTCGACTCAGTCGCGCTGTTTCCTGCCAACGTCATCAGTCGTTCCGGCCCTGAGTTCGTATGTGGCGTAGGGGTTCTCCAGCCTGTCCATCAGCCAGCAAGTATCCATCTTCCCGTTCCAGTGTATAACGACCCGGTTTGCATGGCGGTAAACGTGATTATATCAATCTCTACTACAATGGTTGGAAAATCGCTCAAGAAAAGCAATCAGGAATGGTTTCTAGCTAGAATGATGCTTCCTCCGAGTGCTGTGATACGCACGTGGTAAAAGTACCCATTGAACATATGTCGAAAATCAACACTAACTTGATACAAGAAGATATACCATGCCCCATCGGAGGCTACCGTTGCTATTCGTCACGTGGCTTATCGACGGTGATCGACATACTTGGTGATACATTTTGAATGTCGCTCCCTCAATCATTCCCGAACGTCTATCCTCGCATCATTGTTGATAATGCTCGTTATTGATAGACGATCATTAATGTTTCAAAAGGAAAAATCTGAATAAATACCAGGACTACATGTTCAAAAAAGCTGTAGCACATGCTGGACAGTTCATTGCGGTTACCTAGTCATGTTTTTGTCCTTCTAGGCAAAGCGAAAAATAAAAAATCATCTGATAGCCTACATAGATCGCTCAGAACGGATATATATCAGTTATGATCCTAAAGGTTGAACGTCGTCAAGGGAAAGAAATCAGCATAGAGACGTTCGTTGCTGATAGTCTGCGTCCTTTTTTACCTCATCATGTATCGCAAAAGTGTTTCAAATACGGAAGCGTCGTTGTCATGCATGATTGTTTGTATGATTTGGTTGAAGAAGGAAAATTTGACTGCTTTGATTTTTTGGCTCTGAATGTAGTCAAGCATGACTCGGTGAAAATGATTGATTTTGGGAAGACTACTCTACTACCAGAACGTCGACGGCCTCAATGCCTGTGTTAAAGAATATTCCTTTTGATCCAAACGCTGCTGCTGTTAAGTTTTCTCACATCGCCAACTACATTATCGATCGCCATGTGCCGAAACGCTCTGCAGTCTCAAAGCTATCGCCAAAGTCGATCGCTTTGATTTTATGTGGTTACGCAGCTACCTGGTAGGTCGGAAATTCATTGTCCGAATGGCAGAATCCTTCTCCAACCATTTTTTTGACACCTATGGAGTGCCTCAAGGAAGTTATCTAGGACCAATACTATTCTTGATTTATTTCAACGACGTGCTGTTGCTCACACAGACGACCTGAAATTATTTTATCCTATCACCAGCCCCGACGATGCCAAGTTCCTGTAGGACCAGTTCAACCTCTTCGCCTCACGGTACGGTGTCAATTGTCTGCCTTTGAATCGTAGTAAATGCGCAGCAATTTCTTTTACCCGTATGCGGCTTCCAATCAAAGCAGTTTGTTTTCTCGTTGAGCACGAGAAAGATCTTGGTGTCATTCTTGACAAATGGTTGGATTTCAAGCTTCACACCAATTGCATCGTCGTTACCCAAGTAACATTTTAAGTTTTATAGCAGGCTACTAGATCAAGCTTTGGTTTCATAAGGGGCTTGAGGAGTCTTACAAAACTATCGGTGTTACTTGGGCTATAGCTCCTAGAAGCCTTGGGGTACTATTCTGCATGACGAAAGACTTCAAAGATATTTACTGTTTGAAGAGTCTCTATTGTAGTTTGGTTCGTTCGATTCTTGAATACGCCTTTGCTATCTGATGCCCCTATCCAATGGCGCTTTATGAGGTTCGCTCTTCGACACCTGAACTGGCAAGACCCGTTCCGACTTCCCAGCTACGAGAGCCTCTGTCGCCTAATCGACATCGACACGCTGCAAGCCTGCAGGACCGCCGCACGAGCTTCTGTCGTAGCTGATTTGTTTTCATCTAGAACTAATTGTTCCCTACTGTTGAAACATTTTCAACTCAACGTACGACCACGTGGTTTAGGAAATCGTGACTTCCAGCTCTACGTCACTCTCCGGTTGAATAATTATGGGGCTAATACAGCACTGATTGGTGTTACCAAGACATTCAACCACTACTCCGAACATTTCGATTTTGACGTTTCCAGGGATGCATTCCGAAGAAAAATCCTTTTTTTAATAACATTTGAAGCTTATTTGTTCCATTCTTTTATCATAAGCATAATGTGGAACCATTATCATCACATCCGATTGCACCCTTTGGAAAGATTGGTGGTACTAAGAAAGTTGATTTGCAACTTAGAGCAACGCTCAGAGCCGATTTTTACGACTTTTCTACTGATACACCCAGAATTCAACCTTTACTCCAATCATGAGCTCTCGATATTTCAACGTTTTTGGCAAGATGTGAACGCCATCGCGCCGATGATACGATTTGTGATCGCTAAAGTTGTCCTTCCAGCGCAAAAGCATTGCGCGCGTATGACTGAAAAAAACACAAAATAAAAACGTTTTCACGTCCCTTCCTATCTCATCTCTAAACAAAGTAGGAGGAACAAAAAATCTCCGGTTAAAACACAGGCAGTCTGACCCGAATGAATTGATCTGCTCGGTCAGTGCTGGGCGTTTGTATGTAAGATGGCATAAAAAACATTACGGCTAATCAGCCCAGCTGTAAAATAGTTCTTAAAATAAATTCACAGTGCATAACTTTTCATTTAAAACATTAAGAAAGTTTTCATCATAGGTCAAAGGGTACAATTATGCTTGACCATTTTTTTTTTGTTTTGAAAAATTAAATACCGAAACGGTTTTTATGTGTCATTTCAAAACAAAATTGCGCTCCTTTGAAAATTTTTGCTAGATCATCTATCAATATATTTAAAAATTCTCATCCAATTCTGAGACGGTTATGCCAAAGCAGAGTTGACGCGAAATCCGTTTTGGGAACTCGACTTCCCGCGTGAAGAAGTTTGTGGTTCAGAATCGCGCTTGTTTTTCTTTCATTCTTAAGGAGGAACTTAGGCCTAAATACTCACCAGGATACTGCCAGAGGGCGGGAGGTGTCCGGACCGCATTCTGAACGGCGGCGGCTGCAGCTGCGGCGGCCGCATTGGTCACGCCCATCGTGACCGCCTCCTGGGACAGGGGAATCATGGTGGAGTTGGTGCCTGCGAAAAACATGTTCTGACTCAGACTCGGCGTGGCGCAACCTGTGGCATGTGTATTTTTCCCGTTCAGGTTTCAAACACGAATGTGTGCAGTGCATGCATGGATGCGTGTGACGTGTGGGGTTTGCCGCAACCGACGGCGTGAGGATGGTGGGCGGTTGTTTGGGGGCGGTCGTTTGGGGGCGGCGTGACGTGAGACGGTGGGCGGTTGTTGGCCAGCCGCCGTACGTGTGATGTTTTGGGAAGAAGGTAGGTTGTAATGTTTAGAATGCATCGTCGAACGAATCCGGTGCAGCGTTTAGTGCAATGATGTTGTGTTGGTGTTGGCATCGAGAGCGAGTAGCGTTTGTTGATGAATCGTATTCCCCGATGCACGTGAATGGAAGATGAAATGACAAAAAACGAGAGAAAAGTTGAAAAAAATATATGTGATAATTATGCATAAACAAGTTTCACAAATTAAGGCAAATAGGAGAAACACACGATGAAACAGAAAAAAACGGACGGATTTCACTGCTGCCGTATGGAAATTGATTCGAGTGAGGATGTACTTCCAGTGAAAAACAGATCAACATTCAGCTGAGATGGAGCTTAATGAATGGAATCGAGATGATGCTGATTTCAGAGAAAAAAAAAAGTATGGGTTGTAGAGCCGGATTTCATGTTAAGAGGTTTTTCCCTTAAATTTATTGGTTCATGATGCTAATTAGCAATTTTTTTAAATTATATTTTTACCAAAATATCTTACAAATCACATGAGCCTTTATAATAAGATTTTTATTTTTATCTCATAGCAAATTTAAACATTTAGTTTACTTTCGTTTATTATGATCTCTCTTAATTTTAAAATATTCTTTACTACACAGAAAATTTCTTTGACTATTACGTGTCACTGAAACTGCAACCTTTAAAATAAAGCAACCTGTAATTAACAAAACCTGTAATTTTCAATTGTTTTCCTTAAAAGTTAACTAAGATTAATTTATTATTACAGCAAATGTCCTGTAAAAAAGTTGTACACTAAAAATTAAATGTCATGTAATTTGTTTTTCGACCTGTAAAATTACGGTAAATGTCCTGCTCCTTTTTGTTACAGGACATTTACGTAATTTTAAAGGAAATAATTTTTGCTGTGTAGTCAAAACTGAGATTTTGGATCATCTCTACATATCTTTCATGTGCACTTCAAATTCCTTTATGAAATAAGATAACAAAGGGCAAGCGAATTCGCATCTTCCTAGGTGCAAAGAATTTAAGAGCTAAGTTTGACTAATTTTTGGCTTAAGATTCCAAATATGCAATTATTTTATTTTCTATCGATGTTCAAAAAAATAAATTTAATAAATTTGACATTCTTCTGGCGAAGAACATTACACAGTAGTTAAAAAATAAAGGTTTACTTTTCAAATTTAGGAAATATCGTGAATTTTGACGAAACTCTTAGGAAATTTTAAAACAAGTTAAATTTTTCCTATTTTTCAAAGCATAAGTCAAATTGTTTTGAAGTTTTAAACAAAAGTGCTAAATGAATCCGAATCTTAGATAACAAATACTGAAAAAAAATCTTTCAGTGATGTAAGGAATAGTTATAATAAAATCTATTAAAAAAATTAAAAAATTGCAGGATTTAATATTTTTATTGATACATTTTAAAAGTTCATGACATTATATCATCAAAACTAGAGCTGATAGAGAAAATCTGACAAAAATTTCGAACTCAGGACGCCAATATCTTCCGGAATCAGTTATTAACCCACATCCGTGCCAGAAATTTTACCCATTTGAGTTCCTGAAGTGTCAATTTTACACTCCTGACTAAAACCGCTATATCTCTCTTGTTTCTTTTAATATTTTTACAGAATTTATAATTTTGGAAACCTCGTTAAGTACCTCAAATTCCTCTAACAATATTAAGCTACAACACTTCAATTTTTCCGTTATTCAAAGTCCCAGAAAAAATCTGAAAAAATATGCTTCGGAAAAAAGACTGAAGATCAGCTACGGAATGCTCCAAAAAAAATTTACTATGTGAGAATCTGAGAAATGTGAGAATGTGAAATCTGAAGTTAGAAGAGACATTTTGCGCACAAGGGTTTATTTTTTGAAGTTTTTTAGATCATATTTACCACACATGTAAAAAAAAGTTTGTTGAAACCTTACTTTTCAATCAATAAATCGTCAAATTTGTGTCAGGTAAAATTTGAAAAGAGGATTGGAAAGTTGGTTTAATTTGGCATTTTTGCATCTTTATGTTTTCTCATCAGAGAATAACAACTAGGTAACGCTTTTGTTGAGTTGAACAAAATATCAATACCGTAAAACGGGGTAATATTGATCACCGGGGTAACTTTGATCAACATGAATTTTTTCCAAAAACTAAGTCTAAAGTTAAAATATCTCATAACTTTTTTCTACGTTTGAAAGCCTACAAGTTGAGAATCTAATTGGGAAAAACTTGGTTTGTTTTTGGAAATTTCAAATATAAGTAAAATTTTTATTTCAAAATCTTGAAACATATTTTTTTTTTCGAAGGTTAGCTAATAAACACCCTACCTGATTAAATCAAAGCGTTTAGATGCAAACAGGTTGATTTATGTGAAAGTTCATCTTTCTTCCTTAGTAAATGTAAAGTTTTGGTTTAGTTTTTGTTGTATTTTTAGGTAAATTTTTGATATTGAAATATTAGGGACAATTTCCAAGAGTAAGCTAGTCTATGACTAAAGGCTAGAAATCCTATAAAATGGTAAAGTTTAAAGGAAAAAAATTAAGGTGAATAGTGCGAGGGCCTAGGGAATTGAATGAAGGCAAAATTTCATTTTTTTGTAGTTAAAATTTAATAAGTAATGTTAAAACATTTAACCTCTTTATTTTTCCAGCATCATTGTCCATCTTTCGATTGCAATTAGTCTTTGGCCTTAACACATTAAGGACTGCGGTGTTGGTTTTTTTGGACCGCGAAGAAACCTAAACAAAGAAACACCGAATTTCAGCATTGTGTATTTCAGAAATCACTGGATCAAAAGTTACAAATTTAGTATCTTCGAGCCACTGAAGGTGTTGTGTTCAAGTTTGTAGAGTTTCATGAATAATTTTATATCATTTGAGTTTGTTCTGAACTGCCTTGGCACTTAAAAAACTAGCATTTGTAAATATTATGAAGTTTTTTTGTATTTGTATGATCAAGAAAATTTATTAAAACCGTCAAAATAGAGACTGATCAATGTTACCCCAAAACATCAAATTCTAAACAAAGAAGAAATAGATTTATAAATCAAACTTGAAGTAGTCTTAAAAATTTCTGCAACTATGTTGTACGTTCATAGGAGTCCAGTTCTGGTTTTAAAAACATGAAACATGCCACATTCCCCTTAACAGAAAAATAATCGAAAAATATTAAAAAAAAAAAGTGTTCAACCTTATCCCGGATTACGGTACAAATTAAGATAAAGAGAATGATAAAGAGAAAATCCTATTAGATATAATGATCTTACAAAAACTGCACGACTTATTGTCGTGATCGTTCTCTCTTTTTCTTTTTTTTATTTAAACTCTCCTAGATTTTCTCTGCTCATATTCTGTAGATACTTGTTACGACACACAGTTTGGGTTAAATGACCCGAAGGGTAAATAAAAATGATCAGAACTCATAAGAAACACATATTAGAAAAATCTGTAATTAGTCTGTTGTAATTTGTTTTGAAGAAATATAAAATGGACAGTCGGCGTAGAATAAGACATCTTCAAAATTCTTTAGGAAATGCCCCCAAAAAAAACTGGTTTTATGCCGATCTTATCTGATGGCAAATGCTGAGCGATTTTAATCTTACAACAATTTAAACTTTTTTTAGTTTGCCAGATTGCACGGTTTTATCCGGGTTTGCCCGGATATTAAAAACAAAACTTAGGAAAAGTTAGGCCCGGCCCGGTAGCCCGGATTTCATTGAATAATGCCCTGATTTTTGCTCGGATTTGTTCATTTTATTCTTCAGGACCAAATTGTGTGGTAATTTTTTTTTATTCATGACTCCAAAACGATTTTTTTTTTGGGAAAATTTTATAAAAATAATCATGAAAGGTTTTTGGAAGGCTTGAAAACGATTTTAAATCTGTCGATAGATTTGGATAAAAAAAAATTTCAATTTTTTTTTCTTAATTTTTGTTGAGTAATTTCTGGGTTTTGACTAAATTGGTCCTGATATTGCCCGGATTTTCGGTCGTCAATTTTGAAATCAAATGCCCGGATTTTGCCAGGTTTTTATATAAAATTGTCCGGATTTCTCCGGCCCGGATACGTGCTGAATAAATTCTGGCGATCTTACTTTAGATAACCTACAGCAGGTTCCAAATGGAAAAACTTCCTTAAAAATGCTTTCGACTACTTTGCCGCATTCCCAGCCAACATCAAATCGCATAAAAACGTAACTCAAGTCGTCACCAATGTTAACGCGAATCGCAATTCCTACCGAATAAGTAAACGATCGTAAAAATCGTTATTTGAAGTCAGTATAAATCGGATATGACGAAAAGTGCGTCTTGTTTGCAGATTCTGAGGACGATTTCTCTCAATTAGTTCTCACGCGGGCTTCAAGTGAAAAGTATTTGAAAGAGTTCGGTATCGATTTTTGAAAAGGACCGATACGCCAAGACCCCTGTTTTGAGAAAAACGCATTTGAAGTTTCAGAAAATATAATCAAATGCCTATTTCTCTGTTTCTTATCATTTTCCTAACTAAGTTCTCAAACTCCTTAAAAATAAGCACAATTTCATTCCGCGATAGGTGAATACAAGTTTTTCGAGGTTGTTACGTGAAAAATGAATAAATTGGTTTTTTGGCCCTTTTGTTATCTTATTTTGTCATTTCGCCAAAATGCGAACGCCCTTTAGAAATCGCGAATGACTGTTCGTCTTTTGGATCACTTACCACAGAAGCGATATTATGACCAATTTTTGCGTTGCAAATATTGACGCTGGCAACGGTTTGCATGCATTGAGCGCTAAACTTGCGATCTCTCGCATGCTTAAAGCACTGACCATACTGACTGGACATTCGGTTTCGTTTTCTGGATAATTTTTCCAACAGTACGCAATATCGATTCCAGAGTGCCCATCGATCGATTTGAAGAAACGCTATCCCAGTTAGGAAATGCCACCCAACTTTAAAAAAACAAGCAATTTCTACGATAAAATCGGGCTAAACAGGTACATTTCTCCTTCAGGACATTTTTTGTCACATTTTCCAGGTTCACCACCTGGTATTGCGAACCTAAAAAATCTGATAAAATAAATTAGACAGAAAATGGTAGAATTTTTGTTCTAAGTGCATGTCAGTGTGATCAGTGCTTAAAGGGTGCACGAATATGGTTTTGAATATTGTCCAAATCGTATAGTTCTTATCATTTTAGCCAGATGTTAAAAATATGTACATATGTACAGGGTTTGTCCGCAAAGTAATAGGACTGATTGTTTTCCGCCGCGACTGTACTTCGGAGCGTGCGTGCGCCGGCTGGTTTAGGTAGAGGGCGTTCCTAGCTATCGAACGAGCGGCTGTTCGGTTGTCTCCTAGCAACGGGAGAATCAGAAGAGCAAATTTCCAACGTGTTTATGTGAGTGGTGCAAGCCGAAAATGCAACGTTCGTTACGCGAAATTCTGTGTGAAACTCGGTAAATCTGCAACAGAGTCATTTGAAATGATCAAGCAAGCTTACCAAGATGTTGATTTAGCAAGAAGTGGTGTGATTCGCTGGCACCAAACCACTTTGGAGGGCCGGGAAGAGGTCTGCGATGAAGACCGTGCTGAAGACCTTCGACTTCGACAAACCCCGACAATGTGTCGAAGGTCTTCCAGTACGGTCTTCATTGCAGACCGTCGATAGCTTCGATAGCTAGGAACGCCCTCTACCTAATCCAGCCGGTGCGCGCACGCCCCGAAGTACAGTCGCGGCGGAAAACAATCAATCCTTTTACTTTCCGGACAAACCCTGTATATTGCCTCCACTTTTGCAGGTAAATACTGTTTTTTCGACTTCTATACGATCTTTAATGTAGGCGTATATGAAACGTATAACAAAGTGATTGAGAAATATACCTACACTAATATTTACTGGGTTGAGTTGAACTCATAGTTTTCGAAATGGTTCATCTATTCACAAATGCATAAAAACCTCCCAAGCAAAATTTTATCGCTATCCCGGTAGAAAACTCTGTCTCAAAAAATCATTTAATGTTGGGTTATTATGTCTTATTTCTAAATAAGTGGATTTTTGAAATTTGAAAATTTATTGTATTCTGTTGATCTGAACATTATCCTCACAGAACACACCTATAAGCGTCAATTTCGTTTCCATCGAACTTTTTATTTTGAATTCCCTCACTCTGTTGAAACTTATAATTTTAATTTCAAGCTGTACTAAACATTGATCCAGTTTTAAGTGTATAACTTTTCAAAATTTTATTCAACATTTTTTGTAGACTTAATCAGCTCTATTTAATTTCCTCAGTTTCATACCCTGAGCCCTGTAGATGATGATGAATTCAAATACAGATGTCTGATGATCATTTTTTGTTTTAGTTTTTATCTATAAGTTTTTAATAACAAGCTTGTATTTTTAATATTCGATTTTAGGTATTGTAAGATATTCTGTAATATATGTCAATAATAGGATATTATGATAGTGTCATGCTTCTAACAAATGTTATTCTCTCAACCGAATCCGACTCTAGCAATGAACAGATGGGAAAAGTCGAATCTTACCTAGATCACCCGGGTTGCCGGTGGCCGCGAGGCCGAGCCCGAACCGACTCAAATCTTTGGCTTGGTGAAGCTGCGGGCAGGGCGCCACCGATGATTCCTGCAACCGCTGCCGGGCAACGGCAATTCCGACCGGAATCGTGGCCGCATTGTTCTGGGTGCTCGTTATCCCGATGTGGTCCATCGTGGTCGCGGAAAGGCCGGAACTCGACGAACAGGACGTGGTAGCCTTCGGCGAGGGAGCCTCGATCTTGACGACGGCCGTCAGTGCCGTCGTGCTGGTTTCGAAATTGTTCGAAGTGGTGACCTCGGACACTTGGCACGGTTCCCGTTTAATCTGCAAACAGAGAGTGGGAAAAAGGAAAGAAACATTTTCATTGAATGCTTGCTTCATCGGAGATCTTCAAGAGCGGTGTGGTGGGATAAAGTCCCTGGCTTCTTTTTATGGCCGGCCCGTTCCACAGAAACGGTATAAATGAATGAAATTGAAATGCAACGAAACACTCGACACTAAAAAGCAGTAGGTACTTATGGACGGAGAAAACGGAGGACAATCTGGATGGGCCATAAAGCCGGGGCCGTAAAAGTTTGACCCAAGCGTTTAGGCTAATGAACTCGGTTCGGGCTTTAAGTTTACGGCTCGACGATGGCCTGCAAATGCATCTGCAACTGCAAAGGTCCCCCAGTAGAAGAAACAAAAATCCTCATAAATAATTAATCAACGTTAAGCGTGTGCAGATAAGCAACCAGTGAGCGAGATCTACCCCCATCGTTCTTCAATTTTGCAACAAGTAAACCCCGTTTTTTGTGTGTGCCAAATTGCAATTACTCAGTGCAAGGTGGTGTGCAGCAACTGCTAAGAGCGCGATTTATTTCGTCCCTTCGAAGCCGAGGGGTTCATCCATCGATGGACATTATTCCAATCATAGGGCCCGGATTTGGGAGGGCTTCCTTCACAGAATCATTAGAAGAATTGTTATGATCTATTTACCTATTTTTGGAATAATGGTAGGTATCTTAATCTTGACATCATAGAATCGTGGAACTCTATATTTAATAAAATTCATTGAGTTTATTCATAGAGTTTTTAGAATTCATAGTTTCATAGAATTAAAAGAGTTCATGAAATTTCTTGAAATCGTTTTTTCATAGATTTCATATAACTTCTTTGGGGGTGGAATAATCGGTACAAGTTTCTATGCCGAACCAGCATTAAAAAACTTTCTTATAACTGGTATTTTCTTCCTGGCGCAACCGCATTGCATATGTCTGAAAGAAACCAAATAAAACATATCCCATATCTCAAAGGGTGTTCACAATGAAATTGCCACACACAAAATTGATTCGCAGAATTCGAGTTTTCATCCGATTACCATCAAATTTTCAGGGATTGAGAAATAACTATTAAACTTCATTTTTATCATTTTACTCGTATACTCGCACCTTGGCCTTAACCCCGGCCAGAAGATTCTGCCCAACCTGTGAATTAACCGTTTTTTGCATGTAAACCCATACTTTCTTCAGTTCCTCGACTGTCTTTACTACCTTAGGTCGTTTAAGATGGTGCCGCTTCATAATCGCCCATAGACCTTATTGTCCGCAAATCACTTCAGCACGTCCTTGTTGTAGTGACATGAGGCCAAATCAGGCCAGAAGACTTTTAGGAAATTGTGGGCCTTCAGGAGAGGAAGTAGCCGTATCTGGAGGCACTCTTTCATGCACATCTGTCCGTTCATCGTGTCCTGGGTCACGAAAGGTGCACTCCGCTTCCCGCACGTGCAGATGGCCCGCCAAACCAGGAATTCATTCGCAAATTGGGACATCTTCTGAGTGCGGACATGCTCCGGAACGCTGATCTTATCCTTGCCCGTGAAAAACAGGTTGCCGGGGATCTGTTTGAAGTCGGCATTGACGTATGTTTTGTCGTCAATGATGCAGCATTCAACTTTCGTCAGCATGTTCAGGTACAACTTCCTGGCACGGGTTTTGGCGGACTTGATCTGCTTCTCGTCAGGATTAGGGGCCTTTTGTACCTTAAACGTTCGAAGTCCAGCCTTAGTTTTGGCCTTCTGGATAAAACTTCGGCTTAGGTACAGCTTCTTAGCCACATCCCGAATGGAGGCATTCTGGTTTCGGTTGAAGGCCCCAACTTTGTTGTGATTTGTGGCGTTGTACGAAATACTTTTTCCATCACTTCTGGGCTTCCGATCGGTGGTCAATCGTTCCTCGAACCGCTTAATCACTCGCGACACCATGGAATCCGCGATTCTCAATGTTTTAGCGATAGAACGGTGCGAGAGATCCTTGTTCTGGTGATGAATGCGCAAGATTTTATCACGTACGAGCTGTTCTTTCGACTCCATTTCCGCGAATTTTGATCACTGGACTCTAAAACTTGCAGGATGTAAACAATGCACTAAGAACTAAATCCACCCAATTTTTCATTAAATTCTACCCAACGGTTAAAAAGTTAGTGCAATTTTATAGTGTGGCAATTTCATCGTGGACACCCTTTACTTCGCGAAAGTCTAGTTGTTTAAACAAACAAACGAACGGGTACGAATAATATCTTGATTGCTCAGCAAGGGGTTGATCTGAGAAAACTTCACTTCATAATCAGTGGAAATCAATGTTTTTTTTCTCAATTTCTATCATTCGGCTTAGCAAATGTTTTCCTATTTTTTTAAGGTTTCTAGTATTTTATAACAAGCTGAATTATAACGGTAAATTTGTAGTAATTTTATTCTCTTATTGCAAAGAAACACGTTAATGAACTCAGTTTTGTTTTTGAATGGTTCAAAGACTGCCTATCTTAATAGAACGGAATGCTCTTTTCACGGACTTTTTTTTTATTTGAGACATCCAAAATTTCCGAAACAATTTTCAAGACTAAAACTTAACAAAATTTACTCCTCGTTTCTTCAAATTATGGGAAACCGATACCCTTTCGAGGGTTTTCGTTCAGTTCAATCCAGTTCACACAGTAAACAGGAAGTCGTTGAAACTGGCAGGAGTTTTGTACCAAATTTTCAACATGCGTGGTACGTTAATCAGTTCGGTGATTATTGGTCCAGCTAGATCCTAAAACAGTAAAATAGCTCTTTTTCATCTAAACATCTTTTTTGTTTACCGTCTACAAACTCTCAATAGAATTCATTTTGGAGCTAGGGATGGCCACACGATTGGTTTGGGCCATACAGATCAAAAGAATACTGCTGTTTGCTACGCTTTTTGGTTTGGGTCTTTTTTTTCTCTGAAGAATGTATTTGTCCTCCTGTCCCGTTTTAAGCATGGATTATTCCAGGTTCTCGCTCAAAATGTAGATTTTATCATCAATAATCACATTACCATGGAATTGCATAAAAATATTTACCCCACCCTTTTTAGACACCTTATTACCATATTAACAATACTCTTCCAGCACAGTAGTGCTTTAAATTCGACTGAATATGACGTAAAGCATCGAAGTGTCTGAAAAAAAGGAACTTTAAGGGAAGTGCATGGTACATTCTTTAGAAAAATAATGAACCAAACCAAATAGCGTAGAAAACAACAGTATTATTTGATCTACATGGCCAAAGTCAACCGTGTGGCTATCTCTAGCTTCAAAATGAATTCTATTGAGAGTATGTGGACGTTTTCGAACATAAAGGTTAACAAAAATGATGTTTAAAATAAAAATGAGCTATTTTACTGTTTCGGAGTTTGGTAATCATTGACAAAATTGTTTGGGCAGAATCGAAAAAAATCGAAAAAAGTTCCAGTGCGAGACCTAAAACCAGCTGAAAATCAACTATTCGACCGAAATTCACATGGCAAATCGTTTGAGAAGTTCTAGAAGTCCTAGAATAGTTAGCTCTATTTGTATATAAGTGAAGATGGCTGATTCCATGAAGTGAGAGGAATGTGAGAGGTTATTTGAAGCTCAATCCGAAAATATAAATAGAGGAAGTGATAAAAAAGTCAAATTTTTCTGACTGGTTTATCTAGCAGACTTGCAAATAGGCCTGACTTCATTTCAATAAAGAAGAAAAGCTGCCCTCCGTTAAGATAAAGAAAATTCGGTGGTCAAATCGTGCGCAAAATATTTGTATTACTTAAGGGAGGATATTTTGAAAATTTCGTAATGGACAGCAAAACGAACTCCTTAGCTGTTCAATTAAAAATTTTTCGTTGACAAGCATCGTCTGTATTTCCTGGAGATAAACATGGAGAAAAAATTGGAATATTTAATGCCTATTTAGTACTTGAAAAGGCTAACGATCTGTGGAAACTACAAAGTACTCAGTCTTTCATAACGATTGACACGATGAATAATTAAAATTACAAAGAAGAATGCCTCCAAATGCGACCGTTTTCTCTGAAAAGCACTTCAATAGGTACCACGAAGTTTCTACTCTGTTTTGGTTGGATCTGGAATCGTGTCATTACGCAAAAACGGTGGCTGAGCGATAAAAAAGTGTTGTTTTTGTGCCGAAGGAGAACTATCGTCTAAATTTTTTATAACTTCGACCAACTTCAATATTTTGAGTTATTTTGAAGTCCGAATTTGAAAAAAGGCTGGTTCATAGAATGCTTTATAAATGGCGCACGTGTTGCCCAAAACTTAAAGTCGAAAAATTTCTTCATTGGACGCTTTCTCAGAAACGACTTGACAGAACATCAAGAAAATTTGCACATGTAAACATTACATTATTTACCAGGATACTTCTCTGAAATTTTTCATTAATCTATGCATTCAAAAGTTATTCATAGAACAAAGTGTTGTATTTTTTTTCGAATACCATCCTTATTTAGAATATACAGTTTTAAGATGGCTTTCAAAACATTTTTAGAATTAAAATAAAAACGAAGCCAAACACTCAATTCGGCACTGCTGGATTCCACAAATTGTCCTGGCAAAACGGCCTTAGTGAAGCGCCCCTCAACTCCACTCTGGTCACCGGATGGCATTACCATTTTTTGAATTAGGTAGTCGCACGGCACGGGATTGCAAACAATGCAGTTTTGCGTGAATAGTAATGCGCGCCGCGCGATCAACATCATCAGCCAAGGCAGCGCTGCCAGTCGGCGGGCGGGCGGTCGTGTGGTTATTATTATTATCGCGTGAGCACGCCCTAACCCATTACCTGAAAATGGTCTCGGCTACCGCCTTCTCTTCTCTTACGGGAAACCGGGATTACGGTGCTCTGGGTTTTTTTTCGTAGGAGTTTTTTTTGCTTAATCTCGACGAATTCGCTGATGCACCACAATCAAGGTGGGCAACCACCATAAGGAGAAAGACAATAGCCACTGTGTGGTTTTTTCTTTAGTTGTTTTTTTTTTGGTTCGATTGTAAGACCGTTTCCGTAGAATCACAGTTTCAGCAAGTACCCTGAATTGCAGGTAGGTATTAAAAGGAACAAGATGCGTCCACCTTCAACAACTGAAGATGGAGCTGCAGTTGGGTGAAGGAAGCGGTTGCACTTTCCGATTTGGAACAAAGCACGGCAGTAGTAGCTGAGAGAAAAAAAAACGCCCAAAGCCGTTTTCCGTAGATCGTTCGTTGGCCCATTGCTGGTTTAACCCAAGTAGGTATCCAAGAATGCATCATCGGTAGGAAGGGCTTTGGTTGGTTGGGGATGTAGCTGATGATGATGACGGTAATTAAACGTTAATGATCAAGTGGACAACTGGTGGTCGGTCACTGGTAAGATTGAGTGGGAATGAAGACGGTAGGAAAAGAAGCGAGGAGGTTCAATTAACGAATCAACACGTCGTTTTCGTTAGTTAAATTCGTGTAAAAGAACCAAGACTGCAACTTGTAGTGATGAACTTTTTCTTGAATGGCAGTGTAACGGTTTTCGGCTTCTGGTGGTAAGTTAAACTGATCTCGTGAAAGCTTTTAAACAGATTTGTTCAATAAGAGACTATTTAAAATATTGATCGTGAAAAGTCACTTTGGGAATAGGCTAAAAATTAACTGTATAGGGTAGAGGTACCTGAGACAATAGTCTGAGTCGATTTGGGATCATTTTTTAATTTCTCAAACCCTGGGGTCTTAAAAGCTTCGGTTTTGGCATTTTTCGTAGATGATGGAAAGAATTAGTGAAACATGTGCTATCAAAGAACGAAAGAACAAAAGCCGTAAATATCATGAATTTTTCGAAAAAGATACAACGGCTCACCGGCAGGACTTGAACCTGCAATCTCCGCTTCAGTACAACGGCGCGTTAGCCAATTTCACCACGGTGAACGTGATGAAACCGGCGAACACGAACAATCGAGCTCTGCCGATCAACTGCTGGGCCTTCTATCGAAACACCATGTATACAGTGATGCCACATTTAATCGGTATGCAAATCGGTATTAAAGGTGGATATTCAAAAATGCTTAAATTTTCAACTTCCTAACGTATTTTTCTTTAAATAGAAGCGTGCAATAAAAGGCAAGTCTAAGAACTCTTATAAATGTTCATTTTTAGTTTGAACTAGCTAACCTAGTGAGTTTTAGCATATATTATAGCATTTTTTCGTAACTTGGTTTTAGGTAACGATAGTTTACATAAAATGACGGTTTTGAAATTCTAACAGAACTTTTTGTTTTTTTTTTAAATTCTAAAACTAACTGCTTTTGCTGACGTAAGGTAAAAATCACAAATGAAAATTCTGCAGAGAATCCGAAATTAATATTTCTTTCCAATACTCATAACTGAATGGAAATTTAGTTTAAAAACTACCGGTTGATAAGAAAAATTAGGCATTGGCGAGCATTTTCAGGTTACACGAGGTTTAGGCATATACATTAAGTACAAGTTGAGACTTTAATTGATTTTTGCCTAAAGTGGGATGCAATTTGATAAATTCTATAAGTCAATAGAAACCGGTCACCTAAAGGAAATTCTAATTGATCAAGCACTTACAAATCCAATGGCTTTTCGACGCTAAATATGAGCTCAAGTTGATGTTCCTTCGTTTGATTGATGGTTTTCTACCAAACTGGTCGTTTTAGCTTTCGAGGCTTGAAAGGCTAGAGAGAGTTGTTGCTTGAATTTTTCAATGGGGAAATTTATTTCATTTTTTGACAAAATGACGCATTAGTCATATGAAAACCCAAGAATTTTATGCGAAAATAAATGAAAAATGTGCTTTAAAAGAAGGTGTTCTTCCGAAAAAGATAAAAAAAACACACAGTTTTACTTAAACTGAAAGTATCCATTTTGCCTGGCGTGGCCTGTAATTCTGCGACCTTTGCAGATAGGTATATATGATATTTATTAGGCTAACAAAATGGAGAAGGATTGATGATTATACCGATGATATGACAATTGCACTTCAAATCTCGACATACCACATCTGGCGACGAGCTGATCAAGGAAGATATTCAAACGGTGCATATTTTTCCTTTAAAAGTTAGCCTAACAGGAAACAAGGGCATTGTCGATTGAGATTGGTGCTTAGAAACTTCTACTGGCAGTCGCGGAAGGTCAAATATCAACCTTGTGCTGAGTCCATTGGCTTTGAGGTTGAGTACCATAATAGTGCATCATTTCATAGAACATAGCAACAAAACAGCTTGAACAACTGAACGAATCATGATAGTGAGCCGTGGAGAACTCTGCAGGGTACTTTGAAAGTTGTACAGATCAAAGTTGCGCCACGCCAACTACCGCACTTTATCTCCTCTCTACGGAACCTTTACGCGGATACCTTAAATATGGAAGTTTGAGTAAAAATCCTAAAAATCGTTATGAAATCGGTATGTTTTGCTCGAAATCGGTAATCGGTATATACCGATTCTTGGTCAAAATTTTGCCCAAAAATCGGTATGAATTTCCGAAAAATCGGTATGTGTGGCAACGCTGCTTGTATATCCCGCATGTGATCTTTCCCGCTATTGATCTCTCTTGTTTCTCTAGCCCCACTCCCCACCCATCGACTCGGGATTTAGCCGAGCGAGCAAATGGTCGATTGCTTCGGGTTTGCCGCAATTTACGGTCAGATGCAGGGTTGCCAACATATATTTTCAATAATCAGGGAACTGGTGAAATAAAAATCAGGCAAAATCAGGCTACATAAGTAACGGAAATTTCTCTAAAAGTGATGACCTTTTTTTTTTTGGTCATCACTCTACATTTTTACTGTGTTGTGAGCCTACTTGGTTGCATAATTCTACTGAATCAAAACCGAAAGATTCCTTTTCATTCCCTTTTTTTAAAATGCATTAATGGGAATCTTCCGAATGGTTTCATTCAGCCACATTTTCGCTTTTTAACTTCAGCAATGGTACCTAATTTAGTTCCTTACTACCCATTTTTCATCACATTCGCAAAAATCAGGCAAAATCAGGCATATTTTGAAAAATCAGGGAAATTCAATGGCTTTTCAGGTTGTCAGGCAGAGCCTCGAAAAATCAGGCAATCCCTGAAAAATCAGGCATATTGGCATCTCTGGTCAGATGAAGAAACTTATTAGTGCTGCTCAATGTTCCGAGCAGACCAGTTACACAGGGAGGTGTTGCTCTGTTGAAATCAATACTGATGTTATGAAATCGCTTGGTACATCTTTGTACCTGAAAATAACCACATTTTTCGTAGATGATGGAAAGAATTAGTGAAACATGAGCTATCAAGGAACGAAAGAACAAAAGCCGTAAATATCATGAAGTTTTCGAAAAAGATACAACGGCTCACCGGCAGGACTTGAACCTGCAATCTCCGCTTCAGTACAACGGCGCGTTAGCCAATTTCACCACGGTGAACGTGATGAAACCGGCGAACATGAGCAATCGAGCTCTGCCGATCAACTGCTGGACCTTCTATCGAAACACCATGTATATCCCGCATGTGATCTTTCCCGCTATTGATCTCTCTTGTTTCTCTAACCCCACACATCGACCATTGGCAAACGCGCCGTTTTACTGAAGCCGAGATTGCAGGTTCAAGTCCTGCCGGTGAGCTGTTGTATCTTTTTCGAAAAATTCATGATAGTAATGATCATGCCGTAATGGCTTATGTTCTTTCGTTCTTTGATAGCTCATGTTTCACTAATTCTTTCCATCATCTACGAAAAATGTGATTATTTTCAGGTACAAAGATGTACCAAGCGATTTCATATGATTTTTTTCTGAATTTTTTTAACGTTTACATGAGTAAATTTGGACTTGTATGTTTGTATGGGAAAATTGATTATTTTGTATTGAAAAATCAACGTAATTTTTGTTCCTTTTGGGAGCCGTGCCTGCTGATTTCTGTGCCAATTTAAAAAATTCTCTTAATAAAATTTTCCGCTGAACAACTTTGTCGAAGACCGTATCTTCGTATCTTATTAAACAAAAAAGTAATTAGGTGTTGAATGGAGGCATGTCTTTTAGAAATGATAAACAATAAATTCAGTTGACATCACTGCTGGTGCCAAGCGATGTATTGAATGACTGCTTTTCACGCAATACTTCGCTAGGCACCCAGCAGTGATGTCAATTGAATTGATTGTTTTTCCATGCCAAAAGACCCTGTTAAACCGCTAATAACTTTTTTGCCTAATTGGATAGAAACGAAGTTACGGTCTTCGACGGAGTTGTTCAGCGGAGAATTTCCATTAAAGAATTTATAAATTGTCACAAAAACTATTTGCTAGCTTCCACAGAAGAAACAAAAATGATGTTGATTTTTCAGTACAAATACTCAATTCTCCCATATAAACATAAAAGTTCAAATTTACTCATGAAAACGTTACTTAAAAATTCTGCAAAAAATCCTGGATGATTCCTGGATTTTCAAAATTTCAATATTCCTTTTCATGTTGGTTAAAATACTGACATTTATTCAAGGGATTGCAGTGGAGAGAGAATTTTTTGCATTTGGAATGGTAATGATCAAAATTCTACAACTGCTTAACAAATTGCAACAATTTGCAACAATTAGCACATTTTCACTCTCTCTGAGGACCGGTTTCTCTCAACCTTCAAATTCTCTCTAACAAATTGCAACAAATTACCACAAATTCAATCATTGGCTGCAAAATTTGTTTGATCATTGACGATGATTCTCCGTTTATCTCAGTCCCCTGCATTTATTCATCGAACTATCTTTCTAATATTGTTTGATAGTTTAGTTTTAATCACCGCACGTACAACTTAAAAGTTATAATCTTTTTTGATTAATATTTCTCGGTGAGCGAAACCGGAAAATATCAATTAAAAACAGAGGTGCAAAGAGATCCCGTCATGTAACATGCAGTGCCGATTCTAACAGCCCGACGTCAGCTCCGAAAAAATCATCTTGCAAAGTTGCAAACTGATTCTTTTTCCCTTGCGTGCAGAACGTCGAACGTGTCTGCAAGTAAAAGTCAACTGCGTGATGACTGCACGTTCCGAAAATTTCAAACGATTCTCCGAAGATAGGATCACTTGTAAACTTGCAAGCCCGAAGATAAAATCCCTTGAGTCGAACAGAAAGAACGAATTTCTGTTCGGCTCAAGGGATTTTATCTTCGAGCTTGCAAGTTTGCAAGTGATCCTAACTTCGGAGAATCGTTTGAAATTTTCGGAACGTGCAGTCAAAGGATTTTATGATTTTTTGATACGGTCAAAATTTGGTCAATATCAACTTGACGTATTTCTTTCAATTTTGCATTTGAAAAACCTGAACACCCCTCATTTTGAAGGTGTGTGTGTGTGTGTAGCATGTTGCTCCTATTTTGATTTTGGAATTCACTCTTCAGTTGTCAAAATGCCGTCCAAGGAAGAAGAGCAGCGTATCAAAATTTTGCTCGCGCATCGCGAAAATCCGAGCTACTCGCACGCAAAGCTGGCAAAATCGCTAAAAGATGCCAAATCCACCGTTATAAATGTAATTAAAGTGCTTGGGGAACGTTTGTCGACAGCCAGGAATTCTGGATCGGGGGGAAATCGATAACCGGAAGCCGCTGAGAAGACAAAGAGATGCCGCAAATAAGCTGGGTGTATCTTCTACAACCGCGCATCGAGCCAAAAAACGAGCCGGACTATCGACTTACAAGAAGGTAGTGACTTCAAATCGCGATGATAAACAAAATACGACGGCCAAAGCGCGATCCCGGAGGCTGTAAACGACGATGCTGACGAAGTTTGACTGCGTGGTAATGGACTGGACGATGAAACTTTTTTTTTTTTTTTTTTTTGAGCAGGGAAAAGCCCCCGGGAGTTGATTTTTGTTCAGAACCATTCTCCCGAAGGCATAAAACCTCCTCACTTTTTATTCAAACTTTTTTTTTTCAACGTTTTCATAGTTTACAATTTTTTGCTATTACATTTTTTTCAACACAATTTGATATATTTTTGTTATTGTTCATTTGCAGCTGGAGGCGGTGGGCGATGGGCGGTGGTTTTGTGGAGGTGGCTATGTGGTGGCGGTGGCTGGCGGAGAGGAAGAAAAAAAAATGATACGATGGCAATTAGTGGCGGATGTGTCTGAAGTGAGGAACTTGTCTTCTCTTTCAAGCCTCCAGTGAGATTAATCTCTGTTAAGGAGGCTTTGATGGACTGTTCTACTGCAGGTTCAACGATCTAGTTTGTTTTGCTTTCACTTATGTTAAATAGTTTTCTAAATTGGCTTTAAGGTGGATTTTTAATTGCTGCTTGAAAATTTGTTTGTTACTGATGATTTTCAAGTGTGGAGGCAGATTGTTATATTTCATTTTACTGAAATATGCGGGGGATCTCTTCATTTTTTCTGTGTTTACTCTTCTCAGAGTCAGGTTTCCTCTGGACCTTGTAGGAAATCGATGATTCTGTTGCTGGCGCTGAACTTGTTGATTGTGGTGGAAAGACGGATGGTGCAATATACTGTGGATTTGTACGACACTCTGCAGTTCTCTTAGGGCAGCTATTGGCTTACGTCAAAGCCGACTACAAGCAGCTCCCGGGACAGGAGTTTTATACGACAAAAGGAAGGGGAAAGGTAGCAGATATTTTCAAGCACATGAAACTGTCAAAGTTCGCGAGAAATATCGGGTTCGGCAAGCGTTCTGTACCTGTGGCTTGAAAAGCAGCATTTTCATAGCTACCGGGACTTTCAACCAAGAAGTTTACGTGAAAGAGTGTTTGAATAAACGTCTGCTGCCTTTCCTGAAGAAATACGGTTGTTCCGTACTGTTTTGGCTGGATTTGGCAAAAAAAAATAAAGAAGAAAAAAAACATGAAAACCCAATTGAGAAACACTTTTTAAATAAACGATTTCACCGATTTACATGCGTTTTTCCTTGACCAAATTTTGACCGTATCACCCTTTAGTCAACCAAGCTAAGCTAAGCTTAGTTCCAAATTTATGTTTTTTACTTTTTATAAATTGTTTATGTTGTTTATTTTGCCTAAAAGAGCAATACATTGTTTTGGAAGCAATTCATTCAGTCCTGGATTAGCGCAAAGAGTTTTTAATTTGTATGGATTTTTTAATTGGGAAAACAAAATTTTTCATTCAAAAATCACCAGAAATAAACTAAAAATCTAAAAAATATAACTTTGGATTATCAATATTCCTTGATTTGTACAAAACACTCCATATCAACAAACCACAAAACTTAATAATTGTATCCCAAAAAATATATTTGACGTTTTTGATAAAAAACATTTTTAAAATTTTAGCGTTTTTGACTGCTATCTCGAAAGCTGGTTAACCGTAAGATGGTAGTAAAAAATCGTAAAAAGCTGCCTTGAATAACTAATAAGTTTGTTTATTCATTGAACCTTGGAAAAACATTCTATGAAATATTGAAAATGCTAGCAAGCTTGCTCTTTTCTGAATAATTTCCACTGGATACAGAATTTCTTTTTTGAAATGATTACAATTTTTTCCGTGAAATGCTTAGCTTTTTCTCAAGTTAGCAAAATAAATGAAACTTAAGAATCAATATTGAAATTAAGAATTCAATCCCCAAAAATTAACAATACAAAAGTGACATTTAATTTATGTCTTACGGGCTTGTTATATAGCTCAGTTGGCAAGTCAGTTGCCTTCTGAGCCGATGTCAGTAAGTTCGAGTCCAAGAGTGAACATCGAACAGAGTTGTACTGGAAAAGTTTGTCAATAGCTGTCCGCCAACTGAAACGTTGATATAAAGTCGCGAATGCCATGATGGAAAAAGGACTATAATTGAAACGGTAAAAAAGGCTAATTGAATATTCTTATAATATGAATATTTCTTCTCCACACTAAATATAAACTTGATGTGCTAATTCAGGAATCATCCAAATTATCTAATATTTCACACTGATGGTGCCTCAAAATGTACTGAAAAAACATTAAGGAGCCGAAAATCAAATTTTGCCGCGGTCTACAGGGTGACAAAAAAGTCCGGTCACACAGGAAAATCTTAATATTTCCAAGAATAAGAAAAAAAAAACTGGCTTTTATAGCTTTATGCAGTAACTCATAAAGATACTTCACAGACGATATCTCGGAATTACACCACCTTTCTCTGATCGAACCAACTTCAGAAGTGCTCCATCGGCATCTCGTCCCAGATCTTTTTCAGCCTTGGAGTTCTCACAGAACTTGGTCGTCCAGATCGTGCCTTGTCCTCGGTGTCTCCGGTCTCTAGGTACCGATTTATGGTCCGGTACACGAATTTCCGGTTGATTCCGAACGCTTTTAGGTGTTTGAATATGTCTCCGGGATTGTACCCTCTCACATATTCAGCGATAACAGCTGCTCTTAACTCAACCCAAGGCTCACAATTCAATGTAAACAAACTGCACAGAAAAGAAACTCTGCCACTTTGGGCAGCAAAGATGATAGCCCTTTCATTTGAAATATAGATGGCATCAGAGAGATGCAACGTGTAGGCTACAGGCGACCCCAAAAAAGTGTGACCGGACTTTTTTGTCACCCTGTAATGCACACATCCGATCAGGATATCCAATAGTACATAGAATCGAGATGTCATGCATAGTTTAGCAACAATAATTCTCAATCAACGTTGCTTTCTAAATATTATATAAGTTTTACGTCAAACAAATAAAACGACTAAAATTTACACAGAGCTTATTCTGTAAGTCACGTGACGTGGCTCGCAAAATTTCTATTCGTCGTCCTGACTTAGTAGCAGTAAAGGAAAATAATTTCAGATGAGTTGAGGGAGTTGAAAATTGACAAGTCACGTCAGGTGACTGACGAAACAACCCCCACTATATCTGTTTAGAACATTTTGATGTTGTTCGGTTCAGAAAAACACACACGATACATGTATTATTAAAAATCTTAAAGTGTATAACCTTCTATCTGCCACAAATCGATTTGCCATGTACATAAGTCAACGTGTTCCAGGTCGGTCAAAAGTTTATAAACTTCAAAAGCAAAACCGCAGCACTCACTTGACTTGATAACTACAAAACCACCCGCCAAATAAGAACAAAAACATAAAATGGCAACAACAATAGCGAACAATTAAAACCGATGGGGTACTTGTCGTCGATGTCATCGCTCCACGACAGAAGTCAGCGCCCGATTCAATTGTCAACTTTTCCGCCGCCAAACTTCTTCCGATTGTCGATTGTTTCGTTGCCCCGCGGTGCATCGATAAGCTAATGCGGTTTCGATTCCACGTTTGACTGGGGCTGGCGCAAGTTTATCTACTCCATGATCAAGCAAAACTGACAAAAGTGATTGGTGAGAGCTACTTACAACAATAATTGATAAGGTCCCCAAAGGGGACTTGGTGATAAACCTAAAACGGAAGATTAACTGAAGACATATGCGGAAAAAAAATGATCGCAACAGAACATTAACGCAACAATGCAACGCCTACTACATTTGTATGCGAGTAGGTACACGAACACACAAAAGCAGACACAATTTTGTTTGTGTTTGGGTGATCACTTACGTGAATAACCGAGCATGGCTGATGGGAATCGATAGAGTTTCGCATAGACCCTGGACAGTTACGGTTATGGTTTGTCGTCAAAGGAGGATTCCAGATGTGGTCGGTTGTGGTGTGCGGTCGTTGCTGAGCGCGTGGTGATACGATGACACTGCCGCAATCCAGGGGACGTTGTTGATAGTTATGTGCGGAACCTGGAACCGGATGTGGTGCAAATACCGGCGACGGTAGACAGGGAGTGGCCACCGAGGCCGTTGTGATGGTTCTCGTTGAGGTTGTTGGCGTTACCACCAGGTCAAGGGTCGAGGAGCTGGCCTCGTCTGTGGGTACCGTCGATGACCGATGGCAATGTTCCGACAGTCGTAGCAGTGTGGTGCGAGCAGAATTACTTGTTATAAAAGATTGCTGTCTTTGGTGGAGATGTTGATGGACTTGTAGCTGTTGCTGTTGTTGTTGTTGTTGCAGATGCTCATGCTGCTGAGCCTGCTGATAATAATGATGACGCTGATCTAATCCGTCTGATTTATGGCTAGTCGTATTGCTATGAGTATTATTGAGATTATTGCTATTGTAAGTAACCTGACTGCCGGAACTAATGTTTTCGGTCTTTATGGTTAGATTAGTTACGGTTGGTACGGGAGGTACCTGAGAGTGTGGAAACAACATAATAATGATAAGAAAATTATCGTACAGACACGTTATTATTGGAGGTAAACGGGTGAACGGATACAACGAGACAAAGGTATAGAGCGAGAGAAAAAAAGGAAGAACTACCAAGTGTAAGAAATGTTGCTGTGCCGAGAAAAAAAAAAGAACGAATGGAATGGAACGACGGCTTCGGTTTTTTTTTTCCTTTCATCAAACCGCACTGTTCCATTCGATGAAGAAAGATGAGGTTTCGTGCGCGTGTGGCCAAGGTAAACACGATACGGCGATGCGCCAATAACCATCCAACCAACCAACCGACCAATACATTGATTGCATCATAACGGATTAGACCAATTTCGAACGGAACTCAAGAGGAACAAAAGACACATTTCAATTTGGTTCAAGAATTAGAATGAATTTTGCTGCACACACTCCGCCAATCAGGTTGATAGTTCTGGGAACCAGAAACCTGATTTGCAGATGCTGGGATAATGAATGAAGATGCATATTTTTTGGTGGAAAACTAAGTATACAGATATTAACTCGTGGTCAATCTCTCACCTGTATCTGTAGTGGTTCTAACGTGCCGTGCTCCCACCGACCGATGCAGGTCTCGGTCTTCTTGGCGACCGATGTGGTTCCATTGATGAAATCTGTCTGCGATTGCACGAAAATGCTACTGTTGGTTGCCTGCAAACGAAAAAAAAAATGATAAAGATTATGATTCGGAATCACTTGTTTGTACTTGTAAAAGTTTTTTTTTTAAAATTTTATAACAGAGGTTTCCTCAGTATTTTATAGTTTTCATCATACCCCATAACATCAGGTTTTGTAAAACTGAATCAATGAAGTTTAAAGTTAATAAAATTTAGTTGGAAAAAAGTCTTATCCGGGGAGATAGTTACATTGTTATTTGGCTTTCCAGAAAGTTCCATATCAAAATTTGAGCCATACCGGTTCGAGGAAACTATCCTTATTTTAAAATCTGTGGAGTTCACGATTGCTATCATTCAGTTATTTTTTTACGGATTATCATTTTTTTCCTTAAGTTGTGCAAAAATAACTTTTTCCGAATATCTTCCGAATCAATCAATAGTCGCATACTATCTTGAACACGGGATTCCAAAGTTCGAATTTGATTGATGAAAGGTTTTACGGGTTTTCCAGGTACTCATGTTACGTGAAAGTTACTCAGAATCTTCCATCGCCTTCTGAAGGGCTAAAGCATTAAAATCGGATGCGTCCATGAGACATCTTCTTATGTCTGTTAAGATCACATCGCGAACCATTAGGAGAATCCCAAGCGATTTGTCAATTTTTTGGAATTTTTACAATGACAAGAAATTCAATTCAGTTCGATAATTTCAAGTTTGTGCTAGTCATGGCAGATAAGTGCCTCAAAGTTTTCATCACCAGAAGAATAATAAGAACTTTGGAGCCCTTGGCGAGCATCAAGGATCGACAGGCCCTGACTCCCTGCGGTTTATATTTCCAGAAGCGCACCGAAAATACAAATTACGGATTTTCGGACATCACTTGCACCCTACCTAGTGCCCTGTGCGTTTTTTATGTGCAAATGTTGAACAACTTTTTTGTCTTTTTAATAAAATTGGGATCATTAATTTTGATTTTATTTAAACATTTCATAGTCAAGTTTGAATACTTCTAATTAATGCTCTAGAGAACTATTGCAGGTTTGTGGATTTCATTGCGACAGTGGATTTCATTGCGACCTGGAGAGCAGTGGTTCAATTTCCAAAGTGTAAGTTGTCGTGATTTCACGATTTTTATGAATCTCAAGTCAGAGATTCACTCAGACGATTTTCACTCACAAGAATAGATCAATGACTGACTTAGTTGTTCCCAAAATAACAAACGCTGCCATGGATATTTATTTTTTTAAATTTTAGCTATCTTCAGTGTTGCCTAATACAACTATTATTTGATTTTATGTTTAATTAAATTTGATTTACTTTCTGCATATCCTTCATCTCATCCCTTCATTCCTTCTTTCTGCTATTCTCAATTAAAACTTTTCACGCATCGATTTTTGTTTTATTTCTTTAGAATAAAATTTCAATCACCAAATATCCTAAATTTTGATTCCATATTCCACAGCTTTATACTCCATCCTACAAATGTTATTAAATTTCTGCATATCCTTTATCTCATCTCTACATTCCTTCTCACCTCTATTCTATTACAGACTGTTGTTTTTCTAAAATAGAAAATTTATAATATAAATATTTCTTATCTCAATTCTACATTCCGTTCTCTGCTAAAGCTTTTCAAATCTTCAATTTTTTTTCTGCATATTTTTCATCCAATCCGAAAACATTTTTCACAAAAACCTTCCCAATTCGTGCATTTCCTTTCACTCTGTTTTTGTTTACCAGAGTCGGAACAAACCGAACATTCTTAGCAACAGCTTTCTAAAAATTGTGCTTTTTTACACTGTCTGTTAACGAGACCCGGAATAATTTGATACTATTCTTAAAAACAGCCTTATTAACCCGAAGGCCAATTCTGCAACAGTAACCATAAAAATCCAAATCAAAATTAAAAAATTAGAAGCAATAGCAGCCTTCAAAATCTGCGCTTACTAAGCCAATTCTGTCTCTTCCCACCAGAAGGTCAAATAAAACAAACAATCAGCAACAGCAGCCATCAAAATCTGTACTTCCTAATCTATTTCTTTTTTTTTCTTTTTCTCGCCGGAAGGCCAAATCGAAGCAGACAATCAGCAGCAGCAGCCTTTGAAATGTGCGCTTCCAAAGCCAATTCCATCTTTTTCCACCGGAAGGCCAAATCAAAGCAAAAAATCAGCAAAAGCAACCTTGAAAGTTTACACTTTCTAAGCCAATTCCGTCTTTTTCCACCGGATGGTCAAATCAAAGTAAACAATCAGCAGAAGCTGCCTGAAAATCTGCGCTTCCAAACCCATTGCGTGTTCTTCCACCGGAAAGCCAAACCAAAACAAAAAAAAAAACAGAAGCAAGAGTCTTGAAAATCTGCGCTTCCAAAGCCATTTCGTCTTTTTCCACCGGAAAGCAAAATCATAACAATCAGCAGCAACAGCCTTAAAAATCTGCACTTCCTAAGCCAATTCCGTCTTTTTTCACCGGTAGGTCAAATCAAGGTTAACAATCAGCAGAAGCCGTCTGAAAATCTGCGCTTCCAAATCCATTCCGTCTTTTTCCACCGGGAAGCCAAACCAAAACAAACATACAGCAGTAGCAGACTTAAAATATGCGCTTCCAAAGCCATTCCGTCTTTTTCCACCGGAAAGCAAAATCATACACAGTAAACGAAAATTACCGAGTTCGGTAATTTTTTTACCGAAATCCTAACATGTGGAGTTCGTTAAACTGTTCGGTAATTTTTTCGTTAAAAAACAAACGAACATCGGTAAATCGATTCTTCATTCACCGATGTTCGTTTATTTTTTACCGAAAAAATTACCGAACAATTTAACGAACTCCACATGTTAGGATTTCGGTAAAAAAATTACCGAACTCGGTAATTTTCGTTTACTGTCTAACAAACAATCAGAAAGTCAATTCCGTCTTTTTCCACCAGATGGCCAAATCATAACAATCAGCAGCAACAGCCTTAGAAAGCCAACCCAAAACAAACAATCAGCAGTAGCAGCCTTAAAAATCTGCGCTTCCAAAGCCATTCCGTCTTTTTCCAGTGGCCGAGTCAGAAACAATTTTGTTCGTAGCAGCAGCCTTTAAAATCTGTGCTACCTGTGCCAATCCGTCTTTCTACCGGAGGCCGAATCAGAAACCAATTTTTTTGTAGCTGCAGCCTTAAAAATCTGTGCTCCCTGTGCCAATCCCTCTTTCTACCGGAGGCCGAATCAGAAACAATTTTTTTTTGTAGCAGCAGCCTTAAAAATCTGTGCTCCCTGAGCCAATCCGTCTATCTGCCAGAGGTGGAATCAGAAATACATATTTCGTAGCAACAGCCATGACAATCTTATTAAGCTTTTATGAACGTTTTTAAAGGAATTCTGGTTGGTTAGATTACTATTAGAGATACCATCTCTGAACCCTAAACTTTTAGGTGTCAACTTTTATGCCAATCTCTCCAAACTTTCATTTCAGAATTATTTTTTCTTAAAATGATGAAAACTATTCAGTGTTTGCAGTGCTAATTGCAAAAATGTCCTCTGACTTTTGGCTAACGATTCAATTTTTTCGTTTAAATTTAAATAAACTTGCAAATAAAAAAGTTTTTTTTTTGTCTTTACACTTTACACCTACGAGGCTATTCGTGAAAATCTATTTCGATTAGTTCTGTACTGCTAGTTAGCTTGTATTCATTTCAATACCACGCATTTTTAATATTACACCTCAAGGCACGCCTCATATGAAATGCCCTAGCTCGTCGATTTTATCAATCGCTAGTTCAACAAACTTAACAATTATCCCACCTTTAGTTGTGCGTTGATGGCCTCAGACATTTTGCAAACATTTTAAGCAACATAGAGAAGAAATCGAATTGAGAAAAAAAGTGAGCTCTACAGTACGGATTGATTTCTAGTTATGCAGAAAAGGAATGAAGGCTTAAAATCCCAATAATAAAATGATACATTCAACAACCTTGTAGGAAGACATCCCGAAGTAGTAGTTCAAGTTCTTGAACAAACTGCAAGGCCGCTATTAAACTATGTTATAAACGAAGGCTGAGTTGTTAAATTTGTCGTTTAAATTAAAAAAAAACTTGTTTATCAAAAAGTATTTAAAGTATTTGATTCTAATAGTTCTAGACGGCTAGTTAGCTTGTATTCATTTCAATACGACGCATCTTTAATGTTACACCTCAAGGCACGCCTCATATGAAATGCCCTAGCTCGTCGATGTTATCGATCGCTAGTACAACAAACCTTACCATATTTGCGCAACGAATTGCGTGGCTTCTAGTCTTGTTAAAATGGGACGAAGGCTTAAAATCCAAAGAATAAAATGAAACATTCAGCAATCTTGTAGGAAGGCATCTTTAACACACTTTTAAATGATGATTATATTTTTATGGCACTGCAGCGAATAGAATTCAAAGGTAGAAATTTGAGACTTTGTGCAACGTATAGATGAAGCGAATGGGCTTCGTAGAAGAAATCAAAAGGTGATGAAGATGTAAATGAAAGGCAATCTTGAGAATGTTCAAAATTGTCGGTTATAAATACTTTTGCTCCTCACTGACTGACTTTGTAGTAGGGGCGAGCAAACACTTTTAAGCGTTTCCAATAGGACTGCTTTCTGGAGGTTTTAGGAATAAGGTTAGAAGTAGTTTGTGCAACTAAATGTTTTTAAAGGGGCTTTTCCAAGAGCTAACATGATAGCTGGACAACAAGTTGAGAAAGTGGAGTGCTTCCAGTATCTTGTTAGCCAGATAACGCCTGATGGTGGTACCAGGAAAGACATCGAAACCCGGATCAGAAAGGAACGATTTGCGTTTGCGAGTCTCCGAAACATCTGGCGGTCACGCCAGATCTCTCTACGAACAAAAATCCGAATCTTCAACTCAAACGTCAAATCCGTATTGCTGAACGGGTGCGAAACTTGGTGCACATATGCGGTAACAACGCGAAAACTGCAAGTATTTGTAAACCGCTGCCTGCGGAATATCATTCGCGCTTGGTGGCCTGGCAACTGGATCTCGAATGAGGAACTTCATCGCCGGTGCCATCAAAGGGCGCTAGAAATCGAGATTCGGGAACGTAAGTGGAGATGGATTGGGCACACGCTGCGAAAAGATGAAAACGAGATTTGCAGAGAGGCGCTAGATTGGAATCCAGAAGGTCATCGAAGAAGAGGCAGGCCCAGAAACTCGTGGCGGCGAAGCCGCTGAAATCCTAACTGTCGACGAGAATCTTGACTGGGACCAGGAGAAGACGCTGGCTCCGGATCGTCAATAGTGGAGGTCTTTTACCACGGCCCTATGCACCGGAGGATCGGCGCGGGATCATTAAGTAAGTAAGTAAGTTTGCCAAGAGCTGATTTTAGATTTAAAATTAACATATTCTCAGTATAGAGACCAAATATTTGCGTGAATTTATTGGCTTCATTTTCATAATAATGCAGTTTTCGCTTAAAATGTTGTCCCAATTGAGGTTCCTACAAACCATGAACTCTAGATTAGATCTAGATTAAATCGGTCATGATTGAAATACATAGTTTCCTATCCCTTGTATAAATATTCGTTTAATTCTTTTGGAAATAATTTGAAATAAATTGCGGCCAGTTTCCTCTTAATTTTCATTCTATTTTTCTAACTGGGACTGGGTCAGCGATTTAACTTGCGACTTTAGAAGAGGTTTACAATAACAAAAACAAGTGTCTGACACAAATAAATTTGAGCCCGCAAATAATGATGTAAAGTTTACAAAAATTTGTTAGAAATTTTCTGAAAAAGGTGAAGAATAAGATGTTAAAGCCTTTTCTAGCTTTGGCCTTAGTGTAAATTAATCTTCCAAGTTTTAAAGCCTGGTATCATTTGATGCATTTTTAAGCATGTCTCACCTTCTCATAAGGACCCTGAAATCTGTTGAAACGGACTCTCTGAAATCTTTTATGTATAAGTTGAAGCGACCCACCTTCGTCTTTTCGAGTATAGTTTTCAAAGAACCGAATAAAAACTTCAACTTGTTGAAAATGTTGGCTGAGAGCAGTTGGAAACAGGATTAGAAAGAAATTTATTTGATTTAAAGGAAATCGAGCTCAAGGGAGATGTGCTGTTTCCCTCAACCATTTGCGGTCAATGCCGACTTGACTGAGAGCAATTCCTGTCAGCCGTTCTATAAAGTCAGTCTATAATTTTTCCTTGACTTAGCAAATCGGGGCCGACGGCTCGACTCGATTTCCCAAATGTCGTCGTCTTGGACGTCGTTTGAAACAACAAAAACCTCAAAAATTTAATCTAAGATTACGAGAAAAAAAAACCAAGATTGATAGCCGGTTCCAACTGCGGCGATACTACCTAATATATTCAAACCAAACCAGCTAGAAAATCGCCCGTACACACTTTTATTAGATAGAGAGACTGACCGTGTGTAATTTATTAGTTTTCTCCTTGGGATTTGCCGGTTTTTTGCCAATAACCTCGAAAGTTGTATTTTTTTTAGCCAAAACGCTCACTCACTACAACAATACGCTGTCGATAATCCAACCTGTACCCAAACTTGTCCGTCGGTTGGTCGATCGACACACAAACTTAATAGAAGACCAAGAGGACGGAGGAAAACTCGGTACGGAATGCAGCAGCAGCCATCTCGTCTCTTCCGTCAGTGACAGAGATTGAAATGAGGATGGAAGATTAATGCTCCCGTGATTCTCCCGAGAGGTAAGGGATAATCTATTTTTAATCACCTGCGAGGAATCTCTCCTGCGCGCCCGGTGGGTTCAGGTTTCGTGTAATGCTGGAGGAGTTTGACTTTCCGGGAGCACCGCCGGAGGGAAACATCATGCTGCGCTCTCCGACGGGAGTCGGGCAAGCGAGCAAGATTGTTGTGCTGTAAGTTCGGGGCCATCACTGTTTGCCGGGTATAAACAAAACAAAAAATGACATTTGTGGAACGTGTGTATTGAGTCGAAACTTCGATTTACTTCCCATCCACATTCGTTTGTTTGTGTCTGTTCATGGAGTGTGGATTGAGTAGGGCAAAAAGTTTGTTGCGAATCTTCCCCAGGTTCATCAATAATGGAGGAAAGTATTTGGCTTTTATTTTCGATGTTCCAGTACGTCAGAGGTGATTAATGGAAGTAACGTGGCTGTGACTGTGAGTTCTCTGTTCGTAGCAGCCAGTACTTGCTGCTCAATTTAGATAAGTCTCCGAAAACAAAATTCAACGAGATTAACTGAACCTTCAAAGTCGGAAAAGTCTGTCTTTATTATTCAACCCGAGTTAAATAGAATGTGTCTTTTCGTATAACCAACCAGAATCATCCCTATTACAGAAACCTCACGAAACAAAGTTGATTGCTTGCTCTGACCGACATCACCATTCGTGTGTAATGAATGATAGTGCCTTATTATTCTGATGAGTTTATGGACACCGCAAGTACCCACCAGCAAAATTTGGATTTTACGCATTACGATACAGATCATGTTATTGAACTGTTGATGAACATGAATTGCCAAGCAGAACTTGAAGATCTGAGTGTGGATGACGCGGTATCTACCTTCTACTATCATATGTGGGAAATTTTACGAGCGCACACACCTCCTAGACGATTACGCCGACAAAAGACTTATAACCAACCTTGGTCGAACTCTGAACTTCGAAGAAGTAGTAACGTTGTTCGTAAAGCCCGCAAACGGTACTTTCGAGACAAGACTGATGAAAACAAATTATTCCTCTCAAGATTAGAGACAGAATATTCGGCAATTCGTAACGCTGCCTTTGATCAGTATATTTTGAACATCGAACGCAACGTAAAACAAGATCATTCTTATTTCTGGAAATACATCAACAGTCGTCGACTAGGAAATCCTTTTCCTTCACCTGTAACATTTCAAGAACACACATCGGAAAGCGTTAAGGATTCTGCTGGTTTGTTTGCCGAATTTTTTAGTAACGTGTGCAGCTCACTCTCTCCAGACTAATGATTACTTTAGATTTTGGAACACTGCAAAACCGTGACATTAAACTCCCGCAGCCCGCAGACCAGGAGGTTCTAAAAGTATTGGTATCTATGGATTCTTCGAAAGGTTCTGGACCTGATGGGATCCCAACATCGTTGGTCTCGAGAATAGTTGTACCACTTGCAACGCCACTTAGCATGATTTTCAATCTATCGGAAGGTGTCTTTCCCGCTCTTTGGAAAATGGCATCTATTTCTCCAATTCATAAGTCTGGAAACGCTCATCGTGTGAAAAATTACCGACCAATATACATATCTGCAGCTGTGGCGTTACACAAGGAGGTCCAGCACGGCTTTGTCAAAAAAAGGTCAACGTTGACAAACTTAATGTGCTGTGCCAGCGAAGTGCATACCGCAACATATAAGAAACTGCAAGTGGACTCAATATACATTGACTTCGCCATGGCCTTCGATAAAATTCCACACAGAATCGTCATAGAAAAAATTACTCGCTACGGCTTTCCTGTATGGGTAACCAAATCGTTGTCATCGAACCTGCTTAATCGTCGAAGTTTTATCAACATTCATGGTACTCACTCTATTGTGTTCAACATGCCGTCTGGTGTACCACAGGGCAGCCACTTAGGACCGCTTATTTTCGTGCTGTTTATTAACTATTTAGCAACATCCCTTCAATCACCGCTTCAAGATGACATCGACAGATTACTGGCGTGGTGCAATATACATGGAATGGAAGTCAATGGCGGTAAGTGTAAGCTTCTTCAGGAGTAGAGCCTCAATCGTTTATGACTACGCTTTAGGTGGAAGCTCACTCGAAAGAGTAACCTCCATAAAAGATCTTGGGGTTACTTTTGATCAAAAGCTCACTTTTACCCAGCATGTCGCGACGACTACAGCCAAAGGCTTCGCTTTGCTCGGTTTTCTCCGTCGGAATACGTCAAGTTTTGAAGACCCGTACGCATTGAAAACTTTATTCTGCTCGTTAGTACGCAGCGTCTTATTTCTGCGTTACGCTTTACGCCGTCTGCCTTGGCAAGATCCCGTACGATTACCTCCTTTCTCTGAAAAGTGTGGCCTACTATCAATGACGCCTTTGAGTCAAAGAAGAAACTATCTGCAACGAATCTTCATCTACGACATTTTGACCAACGCGATTGACTGTCCCCAACTGTTCAAGAGTTTAAACCTCTACGCTCCAGCTCGAAAACTACGCAATCAGTTGATTGTTTGGTTGCCAAGAAGCAGAACAGTATTTGGACAACTCACCCTTTACACCGATAATGACTTTCATTCATCTAAATCAACGTTTAAAAGTGCAATCCGTGATGTTAACTAATTTGAATTGTATTGTTATCTTATTCATAAGTTAGTTTTAATATTAAGTCTGTATGGCAGTAGTCAAAGACTCCAAATAAATAAATAAATATTGACCATTTCCAGTTGTTTTTGCTCGTTAAAGATGGGAGATTGTGAAATCCTTCAAAGAAATTTAGGTTTTTTTGTGAAACGAAATATTTCAATCTGAAAGTAAACGTACACAAAAAAATCTTATACTTATGCCCTGGTCAAGTTCAGCACTCTCTCGGCAGGGAGAATACTGCAAGAGTTACCAGTGTGCAGGTCTCAGGCATCACTGGATCTACATTCAGAATTCTGGATTTTGGAGACTCAATTAAACTTGGTTTAGATAGAATGGCACTTTCGAGATGTTATGAGTTTTTTCTGAAGAATTTGGAGATCCATTGCACCACAAAATTGCTAAAATCAAGTTTTGATTGTTTAAGTCAGGTATGGAGGCCATATATGTAAATTGTCTATCATGTTTGAAACGCACCCAATATAATTGTAAAACAATTCTGCTTCCGAAACCTTTATTCAGCCGAAATGGAACTTTGAAAGCGTGCATTTAGGTAAACTCGGATCTTTGGTTACATGTGTCTCTATAGCTTTTCCGGTTTTTATTCCCAGTATTTTTCCTACAAGATTTGAACGGGTTTTAATTTCCAACATTTCCATACTGTCCACAGTGAAAGGATTCAGGCCTACGAAAGCCTCTTAACGTCATATCCATTAGGGTCACCTGGATGCGGGTCTCTAAATCCTTCTGCTGATACTTACTTGACTGAATGTGACGGCGGCGGCTCCAGCAGCAGCAGCACTGTGGAAGTTCTTGGCCACCAGTTCCAACGGTGAACAGGACAGGAACGGTGAGCTGGCCGGGGGTGTGTTATACCCGCCTGCAGCAAACAGCGATTCGGTCACTGCAATAAGAAAAACAGAGAGAGAGAACAAGAAATTAGATCTTTTGTGTTAACTGATTATACACCATTTTTTTACTGCCGGCCGATTTCACATCGGCTACGACTGTGGCGCGGATGGAATTCCGAGGAAGAGGAAAGAAAATTACAAATTCAAAATAAATAATAATAAAAGTCGACCCTCTTCGTCTCCTCTGTCCCAAGTCCCAAGTCCGGCTGGACAAGCCGATCAACGATACGGGAAGAAGGCTTCGCTGCTGCTGAAATATTTGCCAACAACAAAACCGGCATGACCAGGAAACTGAGAGAGCCCGGCTGAGTGAGAGACACTCGAGAATGCTGCTGAAGTGAACACTGGAAAAAAGGCTAAATGAATGTCAGGCCGGTTGAGAATCGTTTGAGCCAGCCAGGAGTAGGTAGGTAGATGAAGATAAGGCCCCTGTCATCCATCCGTCTATCCAGGGCTGTAAAACGGGGAGGGCTCCCGGGGAGGGACAGCAGCAGCAACAGCGTTCTCTATTATATAATGCACGGTGGGCACACGTGCGACTTGTGGAATCGAATCGCTGGATGGCCGGCGGCAAAGACGGGGCTTTCGGGTTCGAGAACTCGTTTGGAAATGGGTCAACCATAAGCCCCCCGAGTTGAGTCGAGTCGGTAGTTCCAGTTCCCTCGAGCTTGCTGACGCCAGCCGCGGCAAAGCAGCGGAAAAACGAATATTAGCAATCTCTCTTACGCTTGTCGATGGTTTTTTTTGTGTGTGAACTTTTCAGCCACCGAAGGCATTGGCAATATATGTTGTTGTTGCTGATGTTATGAAGTGCCTATTTTGAGCCATTTTTTTCGTAGTTTGATTCAGCAATCAGGCTGGATTACATTTTCCACTCGAGCAAATTTCGAGGAATTCATAATAAATAGCTATGTGCGGGATGTTTTTTGCTATGCTATGCAATGTTAACCGGGAACTCTTTTGTCCGGTCTATTGATGGACAGCGAAGAAAGAACGGTCAGGTTAGGTTTTGATGTGTAAACTTTTTTTTCCTGTTTATTGGAGTGGAGTTGCTATTTTGTTTCATTCCGTAGCGAAATGCGCAATGCGAAAAAACTACACACTTTGTTATTCTAAATCGTCAAAGAAAAAAATACAGACCGATTACCGACATTTCAGAAAAAAACTTAATATACTTTTAAAAATTGTATAATACAACTTGGATATCAGATTCAAATCATCAGAACGCGGTGACATTTGGTGCAGATTGTAAGAACATTTTTATTAAAAAAAACACCGATGTTAAAAAAAAATATTTTTGAAAACAGCCGATCAACAAATAACCAAAAAAAATGTCTAAAGTTATCTCTTAAATTAGTCAACAAACAAAAGAAACTTTTTTTTATCCTTGAAAATGGCACCGAAGCACCGAAACGTTGTAATTATTGTCGTATCCGATGGTCTCGCGGCATCGACGAATCACCCTCTCTGCAATTCTTACACACCTTTCTACATCCTCAAATTTTGAGACCGCTTGTGTCGACTATAATCCGATACAATCTTGTACAAACCCCTTCTCCAATGAATATCGATTTGCATGTACCTATACTTTATCATTCATCTCTTTCTCTCTTCTACATGCTCATATATGTATCTTATTCAGAGTTGTGTTTCTTGTCACTCTCTCTAATTTTGATGTTGATTTCGTCTCTTATTATCATTGGGATATTGTGTAATGATATTAATCATCAGGTTATTGTTATTTATAATCCCAGATATATATATATTTTTTTCGATATTATTATTTATTATTATTTTATGCAATGCTTCTCGTAAATCGTCCTGTATGAAAAATTTTAACAGTTTTATAAGCGATACTAGAAACTATTTTATATTTCCGGTTGCGGGTTGGTTTACAAACACACGAAAAGCTGAATTTGGCTGGTGGTTTTTTGCCGTTGCTCGGTTTGAAACAAAGAAAGTTTTAAATAAAAAAAATGCCGGTTTACATACACACACAGTACTCAGTACATCATTCGACAATATCCTGTGATAGGATATGGGATATGTTTTATTTGGATTCTTTCAGATATATACAATGCGGTTGCGCTGCAGGGAAGACAATGCCAGTCATTAGTTGTTAATGGCGGTCCGGCATAGAATCTTATACCGATAATTCCACCTCCAAGAAAGTTCATTATTGGAGTAAAATCTGATTTGTAGGTGTGATCACACAATAATTCATGTAATCACGAGGCAAAGTGAAAGCTAAAGTCTCAGCCATTATTCACTAGATTTGAAGAAAAGGTTACCTTTTAAGTTTTTTTTTTTCAAACCATCAGTCATCATAGGAAGCATCGATGTGATAAAATTGTAGGTGCCCACACGTGCCTGAACCAGTAATGAATCACAACTCCCAAGAGAGACTGGAGAGAGGGGACAAATTTCCTGAATAACTGCAATTTGATGTACAAATTTATAGTCCACCCTTGTCACTATCATAAACCGACATTGGGCCTAGGCATAGAAAAAAAAGCATCATCAACAGCATTGCATTTTAATGACTACACAACAGTACAGGAGATGTTACTCTCCCTACACCGAAATCTGTCCCTCCCGGTTCTATAATCCAAACTTTTTTTTCTGTATTTCGGGGTGCACCATACTTAGGTACACAACTAGCTAGCTCACTGCTAAACGACATCGATGACGACGACGACGACCAAGTCCATCCATGGCAATGTTGTTTGCATGGATTAAACATCCCATTTAAATGCAGCTGAATTCATAATAATAAAAAGGCTCCCAGTGAATGTCACCAAAGCCCAAGGTTTTTGTCGACCTTTCCCGAGCCCAATCCCTGGAAGACTCCGGAGAGTGAAGGATGCCAAGGAAGGGAAATAGACTGACTTATGGCTTCTGGGCATTCCGAGGGTTAGGCATGAGAAAACCGTACCAGTACGAAGAATAGGGGAGAGTGGGGATACTTGATCCCCTTTTCTTATTTTCCCCATATCTTTTTGGAAAAATTTAGCAACTCGCCGTCTTTGACATTTTCTGAAAGCCTGTAACTTCAAGTTTCTATGCTCAAAAAATTAGAACGATAATTGAATCCGTTGATGAACTAGAAGCATTTTCGTGGGAGTAAAAAAATTGCGATTTTTCTGAAGTTAGGGGAGACTTGATCCCCTTTTGAAGCAGACTTGATCTTTTATTCAGGAAGCCCTAATCCTTGTAAAAAATCAAACAAAATCTCAAGATAGAATGTTAGTTGACTATTTTGGTCATGTTTGTTCTCATTTCACAACTTATAACAGACATAAAAAGAAAATTCTATAACTTTGTCTCAAGGCTAATAACATTGCATACTTAAAGGCGCTACTTTTTATAGTTAAGAGAAAATTAATTATTTTTGCTCTTTTCTTCAGACAATTGTTTGATAAATATTAGTTTTTGGATAAATATTAGTAATTTCGCAATCAGCAATCATAACGATCAATTCAGAACAAGAATATGCCGTTTGGAAGGGGGATCAATTGTACCCAACTCTAGGGGATCAATTGTACCCATAATCAACATTTTAGATAACTTTTTCTGAAAAAAGTTGAGAATTTTTCATCGCTTTGAAAATATGGCATTATGAAATTCATTTTACGCTCGAACGATTGATACATTGGAACAAATATTTTTTTCATAATTTTTCCATGTAAGGAACATTTTAAAGTGATGAAAAAAGATCTTCAAGTTACATTTTGTGAAATTTTTCAAACAAAGTTCAATTACTCAAACAATTATGTTGTTAAAATTTTTTAAACTACAAGCATTGTTATTTTGCTCTTTTTGGCACATTTTTCTAGAACATTTGATCTTTGTAAGACATTCCAGTTTCGAGATATAGCTAAGGAATCAAGTATCCCCAGGGATCAAGTATCCTCATTCTCCCCTAAGTATGTGATCGGAATAGAACATAACCGCACTTTCTGAGGATGGTGTCTGAATGTGGGAGTAAGTAGCCGAGCTAAGCCAATCTACGCCAACGCGCAACTGTGCAAAAGTTCGTCACCCACGCCATCATCAACCGAATGGAAGGAAGGCGGCTGAAGGAAGGACTAAACAATCAAGAGTTAACAAATAATATTTTAAATAGACCAATCCGCCTGGATGTATGTGACGCTTTGGATGGGTGTTTTCGGTCTAATGCACCATGTTTTCCCCGAGCGATTAGGACACATCTCGTCCAGTGAACCTTTGCGGTTCTGATGATGTCTCCGACCGGAACTGACAAACAGGCCGAATATACCCGGTGCCAGCAAAAGTCCGGCTGATGATGATGGAAATTAAATGCAATTCTTAGCTGCTGCGGCACCCTTTTGTGGCCTGTTCACTGGGTCCTCAACGTGGATAGTAGGCTATTGGATAGTGAGATCGTACAGAAAGTTTTGTGCGAACAAAGCAACAGTTGCTGTAGGTGGTTATTATGATTTATAAATTGTTTCATAAATTTATCCACATATATTGATGGCAATACTTATTTGAAAGGGTTTCCGACTCATCCTCTACACCCATAAAAGAGGTTGCAAAAATCCAATGCCTTTTTAGCAAATCTCTATGCCGAAAATGCGCTGGAAAGTGTACTGTACCAAAGATGATATGATTAGAAAAGCTCTACTGGTATAAATACTCGAGCTCCCAAGCAAAATTATGCATAATCGAAAGAAGAAAAATACTTCATTGGATTTTCATTCTAATTGGATAATTTATCAAAAAAAAAATATTCTGAGTATTGAACTCACCCATCTCAACTCGGCTTACCAGACCGATATCTTATCCAGCGCACCATCTGAGTCGGTTATCAAAAAACAAAGTTTATTGTCATAGTCTTTCTGCCACCGGAGATTGCCAAAAACCGCCGCCTGCTGTTTGGCCGGTGTTTTTTTCATCTTTAGTCTTTGATGAGAAAGGGATGAGAATGGGAGGGAAATGGGGTGAAAATGGGAAACTAGAAACTGATTTTTTTATGGATTACCTAAACACTAAGAACTGTTCGAAAATGATGCATGACCACTACATTCAAGTGAAACAAGAAAATTATTTTATGAGATTTTCATCCTATTGTCTAATTTATCCCAGAAATAAGAAAAAAAAATTGCCGTCGAATAGAGTGAGAATCAAACTCATAACAGCTGTTCCCTTCATCCTTGCCAACCCGACAGCTTCACAAGTGTACTACCTGAGCAGTTAATTGTCATAGTCTATCTGCCAAATCAAAAAACAAAAACGAACAGTGCTGACTTTCTGGCACTTGGGCGGGAGTTTGCCAGTATTGTTTATGAGGGGAAAGGGAATTGGAAACGAGAAACTGTTTCTTGCTTTTATATTGATAGATAGATAAGATAAGGAAGGGACGTGAATACTTTTTTTATTTTGTTTCCCTCAGTCATACACAATGCGGTTGCGTTGGTAGATTGATGCCGGTGGTCTCAAATCGAATAATCGCGTTGGCGTCAACATCTTATGACGCCATTGGCATAAGATGTGAACGCCAGTGGAGACATATTGAGAACTCATGATTGGAGCCAAGGATGGTTTGAATCCACTCGTTCACTCAATCGCGATACACTCTTCAACGATTCACTCAAGCGCTCTTTCGGATCTCGCGAATCTTCGTCTGAACCGAACGCTGGTGGAAAAAGAATAACGTTGATCGAATCTGATTGTGAGTGCTGCTGGTTTTGAACGCTGGGCGCTTGCATACGGGCAGGTTTGAATCATGCAATGATGCAATCATCGACTTTCCTGGCTCCAGATATTCGTTCGCTGATCCGATTCAACTGGTTCAACTGAAAGAAGGAATCGAATCGGCAAATGATTGGCCCGCCGTTCGTTCAGATATCTTTCAATCGCCGAACACAGTATTTAACAAAAAAAATCATTGCGGCCAAACGGTACACGGTAGACATTTGAATTCTTCGCAACATGTTCATATTTTTTTATGATCTTTCTTATTTTCAAAGAAAAAACTGATTTTATTGCCAAGGGATATGAAAAATAAGTTAAAACTTTGATGTACCGTAAACTGGGGGAACTTTGATCAGCGGGGTAACTTTGATTAACATGAAATTTTTGCAGATTATCATCATTAACTAAGTATAATAATAAAATATCTGCAAACTGTTTACTACGTTAGAAAGCCTATGAATTGAGCTACAAATAAGCTAAATTTGGTTTTTATTAGAAGATTTTTTATATTACAAACTATAATTTCAAAATCTCAAAATATCTCGTTTTTTGAATGCTCACAAACAAACATCTCTTCTGATCAAATTTAAGCATTTAGGAGCAAATGGGTTAGTTAATGCGAAAGTTCAACTTTTTTCTTGTTGTAAGTTTAGTTTAAGTGTTATTTTTATGGTCATATGATGATAGTTTTTGAATATTAAAAAAAATCGGTCATTTTCCATGAAAATGCCCGAGAAGAAAAAGTTTGAAGAAAAAAATGAACATGGGAATAGAGCGAGGATTTAGGGAATTGCATGAAGATAAAATTTCATTTGTTTTTAAGGTAAAAAAATATTGAGAATTGTTTATATTTTTGCCCCTAAATGTATGCAGCAACATTGTCCTTCTTTTGAGTATATTTGTTTCGAGATAAAATTTGAAATCATGTAAAAATACATTAATCAAATTTGGGAACTTTTGTGGTAGTAATAGAGAACACTATCACTTTTTTTTTGAAAATTAAGGTTTTAAGTTGTTCAAGCTTCGGCTGAACATATACTAAAATTGGAACAATACAGAGAAGATTAGCATGGCCCCTGCGCAAGGATGACACGCAAAATCGTGAAGCGTTCCACAAGTCAATAATCAACTTTCCCAAAGACCGCTAGAAATTTTGACTTTTGAGAGAAAAGTTATTGAAGTATTCTTTTTGGAAATTTTGTCCAAATTTACAAAAACGGGTGTTTAAAGTTGTTGAATGAGCTGAAATATTCATCGTCAAATATTTAATGACTTCCTTGAGAGATGTGAGGAATAGTTGTTAACAAATCTTTTGGGTCTTTTGCATAATTCAATTTTTATTTTAAGTGTTGTATCTCTGAAACAAGAACATTCAATGAGATATAATTAATTGATTAAAAAAAATCTTTCCATGTGTTTCCATGTACGCTTGTTTGTTTATCAGTTATCAAAAATCAATTTTACCCAAAACTGACCAATTTTAAAATTTACACACGCCATTTCACCAAAACTAGAGGTGAGAGACTAAATTTGACAAATGTTTTGAATTTTAAGACGCAAAATTTTTCCAAAATCCGTTTTTGAAACAAAGGTACCAAAAATGCTGTTTCCCTGTGTTATTTATTAATATAAAAATGAAGATAAGTTTGGATTAAAATTTGTTCAAATTTGAAACTAATCATGAGTTTTTTTTTTCATCACAAAAGGCTAAATTTTGATGAAAAAATAACAACACTATGAAAAAAAATTTACAAATGTGGTAAATATATCAAAAATGAATGTATGATGAAAACATTACAAACTTGTGATTAAACCATCGCAAAGTTTAGACAAAAAATTTACAAAAATAAAATAACAAAAATATTGAAAATTCTATTTAAACTGCGCCACAGAAAACCATCACACAAGTTTTGGTTCAAATCACAGAATTCGAGAATTTTTTTTATCAAAAACATAGTTATTTGTTTGGAAACCTTGGGCTTGAATAATCAATTGTTTCTTGTCTTAAATCATTCTAGATGGAGCTTTGAACTTTCTTAAAGAATTGAAACATTTTTTTATAATTTTTCATGGATTTTTCAATACATGTTAACAAAAACAGTCGAAAAACGGAAGAATACATAAAAAAGTTATGAAGTATTTAAAGTTAATAATTGGAGATATTATTTTAATTATAAGATGAACAAGTTTTATAATCTCTTTTCACCGATAATGAAAATGGATACATTTCTTTTTTCATTACATTTATACCCATCATCTCCTAAGCTGATGTATACACATTTCTTAAAATCGAAAATGGGTAATATTTTGCTTTAAAAACGGTTTTTGATAAAAGTAGTTTCTGAATCATCAATTTCATAATTCAAACAACAAATCAAATGTATTAATGATACTAATCATCATAAAAAAGGATCCACCTAACGCTGACGCTCGAGCTACTTTCAGAAGCGCCCGAACGCAGGCAACCAAACTGTAGCAAAACCAACTTTGCGAGAAGAACGAATGATCGGATGCGGTCGAAAGAATTGCAATCATCAATCGCTCGCTGATGATATTCGTCTGCGATTCTTCTGTGCAGAATCATCTTCCAAAGCAATCGCTTGATGATTGGATCATAGGATGGCAGACAGGCAACCCAATCGCCTCCTGAATGAACTAAAGAGGTTGGCCGGAAAGTCCGATTGGTTCGCTCACTGAGTGCCATCGTGTGTAATTTTTTTCGAATGCGTTCGGGGAATGGATTACCTCGGGGGGTGAGTGAATCATTTTATGTTCGTCGATTTATTCGCCAATCACCATCCTTGATTGGAGCTACGGTTGAATTTTGGGTGAATAGTCAAGATTTTTAGAAGAATAGCTGTTAAGTGACATGATGTACACCACGCTTTTTTACGCGATATGAAATCTGTCGTCAACGTGTGGGGCTTGGAATACCCAGCAAACATGAAATCGTATCAGAAATGATAATCTAAGGCGTTTACAATGGTGTTGCGAACCGCAATTCCAACTGCATAGTAAAAAGATCGTTTAAAAAGTCGTCTGAAGTCAGTTTAAATCGGATATGATAGAAAGTCCGCCATGTTTGTAAACAGAGATGCCAATGTGCCTGATTTTTCAGGGGTTGCCTGATTTTTCGAGGCTCTGCCTGACAACCTGATAAGCCATTGATTTTCCCTGATCTTTAAAAATATGCCTGATTTTGCCTGATTTTTGCGAATGTCATGAAAAATGGGTAGTAAGGAACTGGAGTAGGTACCGTAGCTGAAGTGAAAAAGTGAAAATGTGGCTGAATCAAAGCAATCGAAAGATTCCCGTTAATTCTTATTGAAAAAGAGAATTGAAGGGATTGCTTTGATGCAGCAGAATTATTCAACTATGTAGGCTCACAACACATATTGGAGTGAAAATGTGGAGCGATGACCAAAAAAAATCCATTACTTTTACGTAGCCTGATTTTGCCTGATTTTTATTTCCCAAGTTCTCTGATTTTTGAAAATAAATGTTGGCAACCCTGATCATGAATGATAAACGAAAAAAAATCGCCTTGACTATAAATCGAACTCGAGTCTACTGATTACCTCTCCTACACCTTACCAATAGGCCAAATCTTCAGATGAAACAAGGCAAGCTTTAGCTCTATTATTCAGTTGATTATGAAATCGAGTCGAATTCGCTGCTAGATTCCCCGGCAGAAAACGCTCATCTTGCCTTGATTAATGGTGCTTATACTGCCCCAGGGGGGTTCTCATTATGCCCCTACAGTGACTGGTTTTCAGCTTTTGACAAAAAATTGTTAAATGCATTCTTAAACATTTTTATCTACTTTTTCAAGTTTCATCCATTTAAGCAATAGACTTTTTGAGTGTCTGAACACGAAACAATGGTGTAATTCACATATTATAGCTGTTCTCTATGATTAAATAAGCGTTTTCCTTAAGGTGGCCATTATACCCTTATCTCCCCTAAATGCTGATTTTTCAACTTTCATACGATCATTCTGTAATGTATATATGGAACATATACAAAAACACCTTAAGAATATATCTACAAAAATGTGAGCTGGGTACTTTCGCTCAAAAAAAAACGTGCTGATTCGCGATAGCCGTGTAAAAGAACCGTACCCGTGGCATAAACCGTGTAAAAAGAAGCCTTGTTAGAAAAACTGAGCAAAATCAAACCGCGTTAAAACAACCTTAGTGTTGTCGATTAGTGATGTAACCACTAAGGAGGATTGTGTTAAAAAACGAACCGTAGAGTCAAACGGGTCCAGTCAGTTCACCTGTTTGAGGGCGAATCAAAAGAAACGTACCTAGTTGGATAGTCTCGATCATTTGGGTCGAGGCGTATTCGAGAATGGAATCAACAATGCCGCAATGGAATATTTTTCAGGAAAAACACGACTTCTAAAGACTTTAACGACGATGAATTGATTCTTAAATTTCAGCCTACGTATGGTCGAGAATAACGCTAAGATCAACACGAGCAATGCTTTCATTAATACTTCAATTAGAAATACTAACTCTCTCAATGTAAAGTCTGCTTCATTTAATATTGGAACAAATTCTTTTGCTCATTGTGGCGCTCCTAGTGGACGGATTTGGAAACTTTTTTCACCCACGTGTCGGGAAATTCATTACCTTTCACCATGTATTTATGTCATAACACCAAACGTTAGCATTTTGTAAACAACCGCCATGGAAGCCGAACGGAGAGATCAAATTGTGCACAGTTTTCTTGAAAATCCATTGTTGTCGGCATCGAAGCTAGCTAAACAGCTTAAAATGCCCAGAAATACCGTATGGCGTGTTATCAAGCAGTACAAGGAAACATTGACGACGGCTCGGAAGCCGCATTCGAAGCGTCGGAGTGGAACTGTCGACCGGAAACTGCGTGGGAAAGTCATCAAGGCCGTCAAGAGGAATCCCAATCTTTCAGACCGTGATTTGGCCAATAAGTTCCAGGCCGCTCACAGTACGGTGCGACGAATTCGTCTCCGGGAAGGAATAAGGTCATTCCGAGCCAGCAAACAGCCAAATCGGACGCTGAAGCAGAACAATGTGGCCAGAATCCGTGATCGAAAGCTGTACGACCAAGTGCTGACCAAGTTCGACGGATGTATTCTGATGGACGATGAGACCTACGTGAAGGCGGACTTTGGGCAAATCCCAGGTCAAAAATTTTATTTGGCGACGGCTCGGGGGGATGTACCTGCAAAATTTAAGTTCGTGTTTGCGGATAAATTCGCCCGCAAGTACATGATTTGGCAGGGGATATGCAGTTGTGGACAGAAAACCAAAGTCTTTCTCACTGACAAGACAATGACATCAGAAGTCTACAAAAAAGAGTGCCTACAGAAACGGATTCTGCCGTTTATTCGTGCCCACGACCGTCCAGTAATGTTTTGGCCGGACCTCGAAAGCTGCCATTACAGCAAAACGGTTATGGAATGGTACGCAACGAACGGGGTCAGCGTAATACCGAAGGACCTCAACCCCCCAAACTGCCCCCAGTTCCGGCCGATAGAGAAATACTGGGCAATCACGAAGCGGAGGCTTAAGGCAAAGGGAAAACTTGTTAGGGAACATCCATAAATGACGTAGCATTTGAGGGGGAGGGGGGGAATGTGGACTTTGTGTGACGATGTGTGACGAGAGGGGGGGTAGGGGTTCAAGTAAAGCTACGTAGCTTTAATTAAATATCGAAAAAAAATCGAAATTGAGCAGAATTATGCCTAATTCAATCCAGTCTGAATATGTAGCCTACTGCCCGACTTTTTTCAAGCGTATCAAGAAGCTTACATGCAAGAAATGCAATTTATAATTTGCTTCAAATGTTCTCCAAAAGGGAGCATAGCAAAATCCACAAGGCCCCAGCCTCGGATAGAAAGATTCGTCCAAAGCGAATTGTAGGCAAAAGAGGACACGAAGTGCTGGTCATCACTCTGGAGAACGATAGAGAGTGGGTGGAGGCAGCTGACATCGCAGATGCAATTATTCCAGCCGAACAGACGATGGTGGAAAGCTGCTCAACGATTTCATTGGAATCCAGAATGGAGATAATTTGGACCGACGCAACTGATTGAATACTTACTAGCTATCCTGTATGTTGAAAGGTAGCTTAATTTTTTTTTTTTTTTGACTGATTGATACGCTTTTTTAAACTTTCATTTATAGCTTCTTTCCCTTTTTTTGTTATTTTTTGTAATATTCTTGCAAAATGCTGATAATAAAAGTAAAAATTAAAAACCGCTTTCTAAAAAGGGGGGGGGGCAGGGGGTTATTAAAGCTACGTTATTATTTAGGGGGGGTCTATGACTTTGTGACGAAATGCTACGAGGGGGGAGGGGGGGTATAAAAACTCAAAAAGAAAAGCTACGCCCTTAGGAACATGACTTAAATGAAGAACTGATGGAATCAAATCGCCAAAACGGTGGACGAAAAGGATGTGTGCCGCCTAATGTGCCGTATTACGGGAAAAGTACGAGAATTTCTTCGAAACAGCAATGAATAATTTTTTTATTTTTTTTTATGAAAGAGTAAAGAAAATGCTACATTTGTATGAAAAACAAATTATGAATTCGTTAATAAATGACTGAACTACCCGCAATTGTTTGTGTTCCAATATTAAATGAAGCAGACTTTATTGTGGGTCAATAATCATCCATATATAAAATGAGATGATGTGGTTGATTCCTGAGTAAGCGCAACGAGTTTTAATTTTGTACAATTTTTTTTATGAAAAAGTAATGAATTGAAGGTGAGTTTTTTTTTAAATAAGACCTAGCTTGAAATACTTCCATGAAAAGTTCTATAAACACAAAAACCCGTTGGCTACGCAAATTTAAATTTCAATCTGGGAAGTCGACCCTAGCACGTGATTCATCATATGAAAATTTAATTCACATTTATAAATCTTCATAAATCCTGGACACTGTTTCATTTTATTCGACCACTGTGCAATTTGCATGACAACACAGAATTATGAAGGCCTGCAAACCTTTGGCCGATATGTTCTCAAATTTATAGCTGTTGCCTGGTTTTGGCTGCATTTTAAACATACATATAACCAAACACCGACTAGTTCTCCGGATGCTCTTGCTGAAAATTAAACAGAAGAGAACAGCATCCCTTTTTCAGATTCACCTCTGAGTTGGAACGCTGGTTGCAGCCAAAGGATTTCCCTGAAAGACACCCACACGGAAATGTCCAAAAATGTCCTATCTGATACGATTGGGACCAACCACGCTACTCCGGTTGGTCCCAAGCAAATTAAAGTGATGTGCACATCGTAGGTACCTTCCTACGCTACGCTACGTGGAAAAGTTCCCTGGGAGCGAACGTGTCACAGAATGCATTCTTCTTCTAATTTGCATTTATAATCTCTTCTGCTCGTATTGCCACAGCAGCGTGTCCCCCGATTGGAACTCTCCCTCTTGAGTGGATGAAGTAGTGCTTCCATATCGAGGGCCCTGTGTTTGTCCGTGCGCCACCAGTTAGTTTTCGTGTGCTGTTTGCTTCGGTTTTCCGGAACAGGCCAAGTTTATGGCCAAATAAACCTACCTCTCTGACCTGCATCAGAACTGCATATGCAGATCCGCACACATACTCTTTGGCATATACCAGAAGAGAGTTAATGAAAATATGCCAAATGGCCAGAATTACCAAGAACGTCGTCGTCACTGTTGTTGTCAACGTCGTCCTACACAATGGTCTTCCCACTAGCGTCAGTCAGATGGCACATCTAGTGCAGGGTGGTCTCTTGACGGATTAGCAGCCCGATTAGAAACAATAAGTAAAGATTATTCTCTTCAACCTAATTAACAATCGCTAAAACGATTTAAGGCTTATAGTATTTGCTGGAAATCCAAGAACAATGTACTCAATTTTGGAGTATCTACCCTGGAAGTTAGCAATCATTTAAGCTTACCAGCATCAAGGTTCTTGATGAACTTGGAGGACCACCCTGATTTCAGCCTGTTCTCTGTGTGTGGTGGCGTTTTTCATCTAGATTTCAATTTAAATGCGATTACACACGATGCCTGAGCTTTCATGGTTTCGCGTTAGGGATGCGGAGGAGTTGATTTGCAAACTTGTGTTGCGTATACCTAGTATCGCGCTTAGAGTTGCAACTACAATATAATGCGGGGCGCGATGTCTTTTGTCCGGGAGAAGCAGCCATTCTTCAAATCCACAATCCCAGTAATGTCCGAACGGCCCCGGTCGATGGCAGTTTATCACGTGCAGGAAACCGAACGGAATGTCAACTTTAATGTTTTGCATATAGATTTCCTTCCTGAGGCCCCCGGTCCACTTGGTGTGTTTTCATTGAGCCCAATGGCTCTTGGGAAGTATCTGAGCTTCGAGGACAGGCTTTGGTAATGCGATGCACAAACTCGAAGAACTGGCTTTCGAGTTGGTTCTGTTCAGGCTCCCAGATAGAAGCACGTGGGATGAATAATGTATCCAGTCCCAAAAGCAGGAGTTTTGTTTCCGACTCAGGGCAGTCGAGCAAAAGAGGCAAACGTAACATGTTAGATGATAAAGATATGCAAGAAACATGAACTTATCGGTTTTGGAATCCGGTGGGAGATTTTGGTGGGGTTTTAAGAAGAAGGGAAGTGGATAGCAAATGGATTTGCTTTCAACCAACCAAGAAGCACCTTCTGAGGATCTGGTTAAGTTGTATCAATATTTATGTGAACTCCTGCGGGAAACTTTCTGTCGATGAGCATAAATATTCAAATTTACCGAAAGCATTTTGGATTGGTTATGCTTACTTCTGCTAACGTGACTATAGGTATGCAATTGATTAGGTACACATGATTTCAATGCATATTGTTCAACTGAAGCATTCGTCGAAAAAAATGATAAGTTAGGTTTTTTTCCGATGAATTTAGTTTATCTAAAGTGAAGCAACTTTTACAATGTTAATCAAAAATGATTAAATGAATAGCTTTCGATCATCATATTAATTATTGAAGTTAATCCACTTCGAACAAGAAGTGCGAAACCGAACGGAAAGAAAAAGAATCATAACAAGAAAACTACATTGTTAAATTTATTTTCTAACTCTTAAATTGAACTTTGCACTGGATTTTGAGCAACAACAACGAGAACTCCCATAGATAAAACCAGCGGTGATCTGAATGGTCGTAAATTAAAAAAAAAAATTAAAAAAAATGAAATTGGTTGAGAAACAAGAGATGTATAGCAGTTTTAAGCGAGAAGTGTCAAATTGACACTCAAGGTCTGATTAAAGGGTGATACGGTCAAAAATTACGGAATACTATGTAAATAAAAAATAAATACGGTCAAAATTTGGTCAAGGGAAAACGCGTGTAAATCGGTGAAATCGTTTATTTAAAAAATCAAATCAAATTTCTTTTTCAATTTAATTAGTATAAAATTCAGGAAAAATATTCAGTTAGGCTTCCGCTTTTTCAAATCTGAATTGCTGTGCCTTACGCTTAACCCCTGCCATCAGATTTTGTACAGCCACCTTGTCCACCTTCTTCGCCGCAGAAAGCCAGTTTTCCTTGAACTGCTGCTCGTCCTTAGCAGTTTTTTCGGTCTTCTTTAGGTTCCGCTTGACAATAGCCCAGTATTTCTCAATTGGGCGGAGCTCTGGCGTGTTGGGAGACTTCTTGTCCTTGGGAACCACCTGCTCGTTGTTGGCGGCGTACCACTCCATGGCCTTTTTACCGTAATGGCAAGATGCCAAATCCGGCCAAAACAGTACGGAACAACCGTGTTTCTTCAGGAAAGGCAGCAGACGTTTATTCAAACACTCTTTCACGTAAATTTCTTGGTTGACAGTCCCGGAAGCTATGAAAATGCTGCTTTTAAAGTCACAGGTACAGATAACTTCCAAACATGATATTTCTTCGCGAACTTTGACAGTTTCATGTGATTGAAAATATCAGCTACCTTCCCCTTTCCTTTTGTCGTATAAAACTCCTGTCCCGGAAGCTGCTTGTAGTCGGCTTTGACGTAGATTTCGTCGTCCGTTACCACGCAGTCAAACTTTGTCAGCATCGTCGTGTACAGCCTCCGGGATCGCGTTTTGGCCGTCGTATTTTGTTTATCATCGCGATTTGGAGTCACTACCTTCTTGTAAGTCGATTGTCCTGCTCGTTACACCGGCAACGATACACCCAGCTTGCGGCTTCTCGGAAAGAGAGGTTAGGGTTTCGCTTGAAACTACCGGCAACTCTCTTTGTCGTCTCAGCGGCTTCCGGTTTTCGATTTCCCCACGATCCAGACTTCCTGGCTGTCGACAAACGTTCCCCAAACACTTTAATTACATTTGTGACGGTTGATTTAACGATTTTGCCAGCTTTGCGTGCGAGTAGCTCGGATTTTCGCGATGCGCGAGCAAAATTTTGATACCCTGCTCTTCTTCCTTGGACGGCATTTTGACAACTGAAGATTGAATTCCAAAATCAAAATATGAGCAACATTCTACAACATTGTTCAGGTTTTTTAAATGCAAAATTGAAAGAAATACGTCAAGTTGATATTGACCGTATCACCCTTTAGGGAGTTTTTTTCCTGGGCTTTCAGAGTGCATCCATAAAAATCTAATGATGCTAAATTAAAGAATCCAAGAATTCATTGATGGTCCCCGAAGATTATTTTTTTATTTGGATGCACCCGAACAAAGTTACAAGCTGCCAAACTTCCAATAATTTCATATTGACACTCAAGAGCGGATATACTCCCAAAATTGATAAAGAAGGTAATACCTAATCAAGATTTAAATGTTAAACACAAGGATAAAAATGTTGTTATAACGATTAAAGAGTTTTTAAGGAATTTTTATTTTTAAAAAGCATTTTCAAGGATTTATAAACATTGTTTTGTTGAGGATACAATTATTATCAAATATTTGATTTGATAGTAATTTTATCAAAGAAGATCGATGGATATATTTGTAAAATAAGATTTAAATTCCTCTGATGTGCCTTGATTCAAAATATCATTTGATTGTATTTCATGTTTTCTTTTGAATTTTTATAAGAAATATCTAAAATTTGGTCGGATTTGACTGGATATTGCCCGGTTTTCGTAATCTCATAAAAATGCTCTGGCTTGCCCGGTTCGGATATTTTCCAAAAAAAAAAATGGAAAGCTTAATCGAAAACCGAAATGACCTTGGCATTGCGCAACAGTTAACTGAATAATCCAACTGAACCGGTAATTATTCATTTAGGTCAAGTATTGAACCGAAGGAAGGCGACGCGAGAGGATCGCCATGGGAAAGGTGGGCGGTTAATGATGTCCCCGGAGAGAATATAATGTAAACGCATAAATCATTACATGTTATAGGCAATGCTGAACAGAATAATGTGCCTGTATGCACGCAGCCATTCAATGCAAATATAATGTCCACCTAATGCGAATGAATAAATTAGCGAGCTCGAATGCGCGACGATAGCGTTTATAATTATTCTGTTGAGGAAGTCGTCGGGACGTGGAGGGGTTTTTCCCAGTTTCAATTGTGTTTATTAAAGGTTTATCAAATTGGAATGTGATTAAAGTAAAACCCATCATCTATTTTAATGCAAATTCAACAGCTGTATGCTTCAACCCACTGAGGTTGTTTGAAAGAACGAATATTGGCCCCATATAAGAAGTCAAAAATTTAATATCATCCCACTATCAATCACCATTCTTGTTTTGAACTATCCCAACCGCAATTGCCTGTGAATGACGCAAAACCAAAAAGGCTTAAAAGCCGAATCCCCAGCCTTGTGGCTTATCTTCCTCGGACCGATGGACGTCGTTCGACGGAGGAAGTTTAGAGGAGGGTTATATCACTGCTCTAAAGAACAATAATCTTCAAATTGAAACATTGGCAACAGTCGTCCGGCAGCAGAGATTTTCCTGTCAAATTACCTAACCAGGCACCAGTGACGCCCTTCCTTCTTTGCTGTTCATCCAGATCCTGGGGGAGTGTTATTTGAAAACCATCTTCCAAATCCGGGAAGGAAACAAGTTGTCACTCACACTGTTTTCTTATTATCAATGATGGGGCCAGGTCTTCCAGAGCCTGATCTGTGGAGAACTCAGAAGAATGGTTTTATTGTTAACAAGTCTCGTTCCGGGTTTACCAGAATACCAAAGTCCGGCTCCTTCTTTCCTCAGGATATGGTCTCTATAGGAAGACAAACAAAACATTGTCTCAGGATGTTGCACACACCCACTTGCTGCTGCAGTCAGCCACTAACGACGAAGAAAAGATGCCTTTGGATATCGGTTCAAACTCGTAAGATAAGGATTTACTTACTTTGAAACGGATGAATGGTTACAGGTTGGATTTGTTAGTTGGAAAATTTCTACACGGAAAACACAACGTTCAGGATTATGAAAACTCCTACACATAATGGTAATAAAATTCATCTCAAAACTCTCCGCAAAACACATCAGGAAGGACACTCATGGCTCATGGCATACTTTAGCTTATTTCCAATTTTATTACACACTGTTGTGAGAGTAAACACATCGAGACGTTCTACAGACGACGACGCAGCAAAGCGATAAGCATCTCGTTTCGAAAGGATCTGCCAAGAGAAGTCCCGGTCAAGATGTGGGTTGCAAGATAAACAGCAGCCCGACGGACGAAATCGGCCAAAGAAAACCTACTTGGCGTATATTTATACCCATTACGATAAGCTTTATGAGGGTTAGAAATAAACAAGAATGCACCCTCAGTTTTTTCTCTTTCCTCATCCCGTAAAAGCAGTTCGACTTGCATTCAGTCGCTTTTGAGAAATCCAAAAGGAGAATAGGAATAGGTAGGGTTGCATTGACGAAATCTTACACCCGAAGGGAGGGATCAAATTTAATTGAAAAATAACTTCAACCATAACGATGACGTCGAAGCCGTTCCTTTGACGGGGTTATATCCGCACCGCACCTACAATATTATGTCAAGAAATTTGACGTGTCAACAGTTTTCGTTCCGATGGAGTGGATTTTTCGTTGTGGACATCGGATGTTGGTTCTTATGACAAATTCTGAAGGATAACGAAATCTGAGGTAATGACTTGAAACTCACGAAAGTTTAAGTTAATGAACAAAATGTAATCTTTTTAAAGACACTAGAAATGATAGAAAATAAACCTTTTTTTTCGTTAATACATAATGTTAAGGAAGAACTTAACATATTTTGGTCTAAAGTACTAAATTTTAATCTGTTTATTTCACATATCTCATTTCAACAACCTCTATCTTTTACAAAAAAAAATCAGACAACACTTTTTTCAATTACAAAAAAAAAACTTGAATGATTTTCTCTGCAAGTAAACACCTAATTAAAGCGATTGCAATAGGCGATGGTTTTGCATTGGTGCAAGTGGGAAGCAGCTAAAATTTCACCCAACTTTTGACAGATCTTATGGGTTATTTCTTAAGGAGAGAAGAATAACTTTTCGATTCCATCGCCCATAATATATCCCAGAGACATGGTACGGCACTTTTTTGCAAACAGATTGCTATGCCTTTGTGCCCATAATCTATTCTAAGCTACTAGATCTAAACTTTAAACATATCAAAATTATTACTACACCCACAAATCAGAATCTACTCCAATAATGAACTTCCTTGGTGGTGGAATTATCGGTATAAGGTGCCTTTACCAACAAGAACAAAAAATGATGAAAGAATAACAACGGCCAAACGGCAGACGTCCAATGCAGTGCTCTACAATCGCCAATTACGAAAAAAACGCACTATGACAATAAACTTTCGTTTGCTAACCGACTTAGATGGTGCACTAGTGACTGGCAAATGGAGATGAGAATGTTGCAGTGAACTTGATTCTCTGTATTTTTATGTATTACCCAATAGGTTTAAAATCCCATAAAATGTTTTTTGTTCCGCTTGAATGTAGTGATCATGCATCATTTTGCTTAGGAGTCTGATCGAGTCTTTATGTCAGTAGTGCTTTTCCAATCTGCTTTGCTAAATAGGCATTGGATTTTTGCAATCTCTTCTATGGGTGTTCGATTCTTATCCATAATCCTTATCTTGAAAATCTTTTCGTTAAACCATGCTGTTTTTGAAATTTCTCTTTTGTTAGGATATCTGACAAAGCTTGTTTCGAAACAAATACATAAATATGTTCCTCACTGTAGCGAATGTTATACAAAGATTTAGTATATTTTTTTACAATTTCTCAAAACATAGCTTCAATTTATTCCCGCTACTTATGTCTCCAGCGTTGTTATGAACTCAATAATCGCAAACGCTGATAAAATGAAAATCAATTTTTGGATTTTTTTAAGATCGTTTATCTTACGATAGCAGTCGCAGAACAAAGTTTCTCCACGAGTGTATCTATCGGATGCTTGGACAGGGTTCTAATTGAGAAAGATTCAAAATCTTTTGGTTCTAGGTGGAGGCTTAGGCTTTGGTAGAGGCTTCCATACGTACATCCAAGGAAATAGTCTCCCATAACGATTCAATTGATGGCATCAAATTTGCGCCTGGGGTAAATGTGGTGAAATATGCTCATTACGTAAAAAGATATTCAAGAAGCAGTAGTTGCTACTACTTGTTACATTTCTCTTCCAGGCTTGATAATTTTTACATTCCGTCAAAACTCTAGGTGTACAAATCTTAATTCGCCTCAAGAACTAGGTTTCTTTTAAAAGACAACTCTTCAAAAGGACTAAAGCATCTGCACACAATTTGGAACCAAACAAATAATTTCAGCGTATTTTTTTTCAGTGTTCATTGTCGGCTTTCAAAGCGCCATCCTTGTTATCATGTTATAGTTCGTAGATTTGAAGTATTCGCAAAGCGCGCTTTCTGCAAAACACTGTTCACGCAAGAACAATGTTCACAAATAGAAGAATGGAGACGTCTATTTATTCCCGATACTTTTGACTCAGCGTTTGTCACAAAACGTTGTGAATACCCAATGAAATGTTAAAACAAAAATCAAAAGGGTTGGGTTAGTATTAAAAACGAGATTTAAGTTTTATTTAATGTTTACAGAAAAACGATTAAAAGTAAAGTCAAAGCTGGATAATTTATGATACCTCCTAGCTTAACGCACATGAATAAATTTTACTCGTGAAAACCAAAGCAATGTACTGCGAACAATATCCAGAACCTTTTCGAAAGCTATCATCCGGTTGCAATTGAGGCAAATTGACATTTTGCGCCTTAGAAAATGATCGTGGAGGCTGTGCTAGAATAAGGTTGCTTGAATTTTTTCAGCATGTATCCGGGCAGTTTTCTTTGGAAAATTTCTCAACAAAAATCAAGATTAAAAAATTTAAAAAATATATTTTTTCATCAAAGATCATAAACAGATATTAAATCGTATTTTAGGCTTAAAAATCCCTTCATGATTATTTTTGCATAATCTGAGGCAACTTTGCGGGCCGGACTGTTTCCAAATTTTGTATCAAATATCCGGGCAAACCCGGATACAACCGGTCAATCTGGCAACCTTATGCTAGAATCGATACACGAGTAAAACAAAATGCGAGACACGCATTGCTACATTTTGTATGCAATTAACTTGATTTTTTTTAGTTAAAAGTTTGGCAGATTTACATTTTAACCAAACATATTATAAAAAGCAATGGTGCACAGTAAATGAAAATTACCGAGATCGGTAATTTTTTTACCGAAATCCTAACATGTGAAAATCGTTAAACTGTTCGGTAATTTTTTCGGTAAAAAATAAACGAACATCGGTAATTGAAGAATCGATTTACCGATGTTCGTTTATTTTTTACCGAAAAAATTACCGAACAGTTTAACGATTTACACATGTTAGCATTTCGGTAAAAAAAATACCGAACTCGGTAATTTTCGTTTACTGTGTGGGTTTGGTATATTCAATCAAATTTCAAGTGCCTCATACAGTCTTGAATCTCCATGTTCTGTGTATATTGCTGAATTAGCAGCAATATATTGGGCACTGGACAACATAGCAGCACGACCCGTTGGACACTACACCATTGTTACGGATAGCCTTAGCTCTGTTGAGGCTATTCGCTCGATAAGACCCGGAAAGTACTCGCCTTTCTTCCTTGAGAAGATTAGGGTAACGTTGAGTGCTTTATCTAAACGCTGCTTTTACATCACCTTCGTCTGGGTTCCTTCACATTGTTCGATAGTGGGCAATGAGAAGGCAGACTCATTTGCAAAGGTGGGAGCGATTGAAGGGGACATTTATCAGCGTTAAATCGCCTTCAGCGAATTTTACTTTTTAGCTCGTAGAAACGCTCTCGTCAACTGGCAGCGCAGATGGGACGAGGATGAGTTGGGTCGTTGGCTCCACTCGATTATCCCAAAGGTACGCCTCAAACCCTGGTTTAATAGATTGGATCTGAGTCGGGATTTTATTCGTATATTTTCCCGACTTATGTCCAATCATTCCTCCTTAGACGCAGTATTCTATCGTTTTGATATTGCTGGCAGCAATTTGTGTAGTTGCGGCCAAGGTTACCATGACATTGAGCATATTGTTTGGTCGTGTGAAGTCCACCTTATCGCCAGAACGAATTTTATAGACTCCCTTCGGGCCCGAGGAAAACCACCTAACGTTCCAGTGAGAGAGGTGCTAGCTGTGCTAGACTTGGACTACATGTTCGAAATTTACCTTTTATTAAAAGCTATCGATATCCGACTAAAATTTTTTTATTTTTATATTTCCCTTCCTATCTTCTTTTCCTCTTTTAAAAAAAGTGCTAGACTTAAGTAATTAATTGTAAAAATCAAAAATGAGTGGGGCTCCTTTAAGCTTAAACGTATGAGCTGTTTCAAATAAAACAGTTATAAAAAAAAGCAATGGTAACTCTCAGCATGCTCCATATATTTCAGCAAGTATATGAACATAAGCATCACCTTCTGGGGAAAGTTATTAGATACAAGAAGAGAATTTCTAGCATTGAGAAACAAATGCAACTCTGAACATTCCTTTCACCAAGCGTAGGTTCTTGTTTTTATTTACTAATAGAGTTCGAAGTTGAACTTGCATTTCTATGATCACGCAGAAAATTTTGTTTAAGTTTGGTTGAAAATAAACAACATAAGAATTTCAGCCCACTTAATCTTTTTTTCTGTGTGGTAAAACGTGTTGCTATGGCTCTCCATTTGCGTTGTTTTCTGCCGAATGAAAAACGGTCCCGATCAACGGAATATGTTAAAATATTTTCAATTTTAGATTCCACATGTGATTTAGGAATTTAATTCGTAACAACTGTTGAATATAATTTCACGGTCTGGACAAAACTGAAAATTTGATAAAAAGAAATCATTAAAAGGCAACGATTTTACTAAAAAAAATTTAATGAAAAGAATGGTCTTAAAATTTGCTCTGCAGTATGATTTTAGATCGATTGATTCTCACAACACATAACTCGAATTATCTGAAGCACGTTTAGTAAATGGAAATCAGCATTACCTCTAACAATGAATGAGCTGGTTATGGAATAAAAAAAAATATAAACAAGTGATGTTTTTGGGTAGACTTTTTCCAATACCTTCCCTTTAGGCACATCTTATTTCAAATGTAAAATTTACTAATGACATCAACTTATCATGAAATATAATAAGAAATGAAAAATATGGTATAATCGTAAGAACGGGGCACAATGCTTCGCTGATAATAAGCTTAACAGTTGACGCCCAGGGGTGCCAGGTGGTTTCGTCAAAAATCAGGACAACGCGTAGTTAAAAATCAGGATTTTTCAGGACACCTCTTGATTCGTGAAAATTATGAGGATTTCTGCTTTGATTGCATATATAAAGGCGCAATAAAGGTGCTGTAAACGCCTTTATTTATGCAACAACAGTACGCAGCTAGTTGGATGGCCGGTAGTTCATATTGAAAAACACCATTCAAATATCATCTGAACCGAAGATTATCATCTGTTAAATGAGTTTAACTATTTTATAATCCATTTATTCGATTTTATCATAGCTTAACTACAAATTTGATCATATTTAAGAAGTTTTTATGAAAATCAGGACAAATCATGATGTTTTAAGGACAAATTTTCAAAAATCAGGACAACTTGAGAGTTTTTGAAAAATCAGGACGGTCTCTCAAAAATCAGGACAAATCCTGATAAATCAGGACACCTGGCACCTCTGGTTGACGCCAGCATGGTTTTTAGAAATACAAGGTTCTTCGACTTTCACAGTTAGTAGCTTCACAGCTCAATGAGTTTGTTTACAATCATCAGAATATTTCCTCAGATGTTCAGTGGTTTGTTGGTAAACAAACTCCATGAGTTCCACAGTTGCAAATTCAAAATGGCTAAAATGCCTGAATCGTGAATTTGATATACGGTAACACCTCCTATTTATACACATCCTGGACGCCAGTAGCAGCGGCGAAAAAAAATCTGTCTATGGTCACTAGCATTCTTTCATGTTGGTAAGAACTTTGCTCACATGGAGGTGTGTTCAATGTGTCCATCAAAATTTTGGGGAACTTGTTTCCTGTTATCACATGCAAACGGTTTTAATTGAACACTTACAACACTGCGTTGCATATTCCTTTAATTTGAATGAATTCTTGGTAATCACGCAATCAAGCGACTAATCATGTGAAAAACGTTTCCAAAATAATTGAATCATTTATTGTTTATCGATTACTGGAGAGATAGCTTTGCCGCAAAACTAATCCATTATTATTATTATAGTTCTACTAGTTGACCCGGTAAACCTCGTTTTACCCGTTTCTTAATAAATCATTGGAAAATGTTTACAGTTCATTAACTTCTTACTGCTCGGGAATCAGCTACCGGAGGAGTGGAAGGAGGGGGTAATATGCACCATCTACAAGAAGGGCGACAAATTGGACTGTGAGAACTACCGAGCGATCACTGTCCTCAATGCCGCCTACAAAGTGTTGTCCCGAATCCTACTCCGCCGCCTAACTCCACAAGCAAACAGATTCGTGGGAAGTCATCAGGCCGGCTTCATGGAGGGACGGTCTACTACGGACCAGATATTCACATTGCGGCAAATCCTCCAAAAATGCCGTGAACACCAAGTCCCTACGCATCATCTATTCATCGACTTCAAAGCCGCATACGACACGATCGACTGTAACGAGCTATGGAAAATCATGGACGAGAACGGCTTTTCCGGGAAGCTGATCAGACTGATCAAGGCGACGATGGATGGAACGCAGTGCTGTGTGCGGATTTCGGGTGAATTGTCGAGTTCATTCGAATCGCGCAGGGGGCTTCGACAAGGTGATGGTCTATCCTGCATGATGTTCAACGTGGCGCTAGAAGGTGTTATTCGACGAACGGTGGGCAAAATGCGGGGCACGATTTTCAACAGATCCAGTCAACTTATCTGCTTTGCCGATGACATTGATATAGTCGGCAGATCATCTGCGGCGGTGGAGGAGATCTACCGCAAACTGAAACGCGAAGCAGGAAGGATTGGGTTGATGATTAATACGTCCAAGACGAAGTACATGCTGGCCTGCGGATCCGAGACCGACCGAACCCGCTTGTCCAGTAATAACAAGGTCACGATCGACGGCGACGAGCTGGAGATAGTCGAAGACTTTGTCTATCTCGGCTCACTGGTGACTGCAGACAATGACACCAGCCGTGAGATCCGGAGGCGAGTTATCAGCGGAAGTCGTGCCTAGAAGACTTAAATAGCCCTCGCACGAAGTGTAACCTGTATATGACGCTCATTAGACCGGTTGTTCTCTACGGGCACGAGACATGGATATTGCTCGAGGAGGACCTGCGTACACTCGGAGTATTCGAGCGACGAGTTTTAAGAACCATCTTTGGCGGCGTACAGGAGAACGGAGTGTGGAGGCGAAGGATGAACCACGAGCTCGCGCGCCTCTACGGCGAACCCAGTATCCAGAAGGTGGTGAAGGCTGGCCGGATACGCTGGGCGGGACATGTTGCGAGAATGCCGGACGACTGTCCTGCAAAACAGGTGTTCGCTACGAATCTGGTAGGAACAAGACGAGCGGGAGCGCAACGAGCGAGGTGGTTAGACCAAGTGGAGCGTGATCTGGCGAACGTGGGGTGCCCGAGAAATTGGAGAACGGTTGCTATGAACCGAGTGAATTTTAGGAATTATGTTCGTCAAGTTATGTCGTGAGACGGAATACTATGTAAATAAAATAAATAATGCTCGGGAATCAGTTTTCATGAAAATCGTCTTCAAGTTGTTCGAGTTTTGGCCCGTTTCTAGTTGATTTTGTATTGGAGCCCCCCTTCCATAAATAGTTATAATCTCGAAACTATTATACAAACCATCCCTGGCCCGAAAAATCCTCGGATACCAAATTTCACTTAATTCCGACCGACCATTCATACGCGATGGTGTTACAAAGAAAACGCCTCCATTTTTATATATAAGATGTGGAAAAGAGATAATTTTGTATGGGGACCCCTCTTCCATAAAAAGTGAGATTCTTGAAACTATTATACAAACAATCTTTGACCCGGAAAACCCTCTGTTACCAAATTTCACTTCATTACGACCGACCATTACAAACAAAACGCCTCCATTTTTGTATATAAGAAGTTCTTCAAACACTTCTCCTGATCTAGAAGTTCATGTGCCTTCGGAAGGGGCGAACCCAATCAATGGACAAATAGACGACTTCAAAAATCCTCACGGAACAACATTAAAGAGGGCTATCAATATTACCATTGTTTCAACAAACCGAACCCATAGAGGTACACATACATACATATGTATGTATTTCCGGGAACTGATAGATTTTCACCGGGGCTACACTATTAATCGGGGCTTCCGGTCCGCCATCATTCTAACAAATTCGCCCATCCATCCGGGCGTGACGTTGCACAAAACTTTAGGACCTAACTCCAACCGGGGGCCGTCTATCATCCGAATGAAGGAAGGACCCGTCCTTGCAGTATTTTACGCAGGCATCATTAAAATTATCATGAAACCTATCATTAGGTTGTTGCTGCTCGGTGCGAAGTTCGGGGGAGATACCTACGTCATAACTCGGTCCAATTCGCTAAAATACTGTGAATGTTTAATAGCTACTCCCGGATCAAAATTGGATAAAAATGGATAGGATCGGAAGTGCCCCGTGTCGTTCGTTCAATGGCCATGTGTCTGGGTGCGAGTTTTTGAGGTTATTTTTTGTTGTGTTGTTGTCGATTCGTTCGATTTCATCAATCAACCGAACCGAACTGAACGAGGTGCTCGACAGACGGGTCATTTTGATGAATGTTTGAACTTTGTGGCAGGTTCGCGTGCTCGCAACAACAGATAACCGATTTCCGCAATTGGGGTAAAATCCTACAAGCGAGGGCCAATTCTCGGGATGACCCTGCGAATTTGTTAGGTTAGGTCCCGCTGATGTGATGCCAACGACCTACCCGAACAGGTATTACAAACCCACATTCCAGCACGGTTATTGGATCAAATCAATTTTCGGTGCCCCATCGTTGTGAAACCCCTCTTCTGTGTGCTTTCGTTTGAACAAATTGAAAATGAAGGTTTGCATAATCCGGTTCCATGTACTTTTTTAGGAAATATTGGCTGGATATTCAAAAATTGAGGGCTGGCATTGATACTGTTTAAAAATTACATACCTAAGAAATAAACTTGAATCTTCAATCTTGAATCTTGATTCGTTAATCTTGAATTTTGAATCTTAAATCATGAATCTCGAATTTTGAATCTGTAATCTTAAATCTGTAATCTTGAATCTGTAATCTTGAATCTTGAATCTTGAATTTTGAATATTGAACCTTGAATTTTGAATCTCGAATCTTGAATCTTGAATCTTGAATCTTGAATCTTGAATCTTGAATCTTGAATCGTGAATCTTGAATCTTGAATCGTGAATCTTGAATCTTAAATCTTGAATATTGAATATTGAATCTTGAATCTTGAATCTTGAATCTTGAATCTTGAATCTTGAATCTTGAATCTTGAATCTTGAATATTGAATCTTGAATCTTAAACTTGATCCTGAATCTTGAATCTTGAATCTTGAATCTTGAATCTTGAATCTTAAATCTTAAATCTCGAATCTTAAATGGGAATCTGAATTAGTTGAATGAATCTAGAATTATGAATCGTGTCGTGATGTGCCATAAGTCAATTGCTGTAAAACTATTAACCGAAATCACATCGACAGGTTTCGATTTTAAACTAGTCATTAACGGGTGGCGCCTGCCAAATTACACAAACTAATCTGTGCGCAACACAAAAACTGCCATTTCCGTTCAATCGACAACTGTTTGAAAATCCCAGAGCGCAGCAGCTTCCATCTGCCAGTCAGTCAATGGTGAATGGAATTCAATTACATATTTGGGTAGCTAGAGAATATCTTTTTCTCGCTTCGCATTTTATTTTTCGTTTCGCTGTTGTTGTTGGCAAATTTGCAACGCCTGATGCTTTTAGATTTTCGTACCACGAGAGGATGGTGCTGATGATGCTGCTACTGCTGCTGCAGCAGCAGTACCAAAAACCGAACCTTGGGCCGCCTGCCCGAGGGGGAAATTGAATTGAAGATGTTGATTACATTCATTAGGAAGAAGAACCGAAAAGTTTGATGAGGGCACCCCATTCATGGATGTACGGACACTCACACAGCAACGTTAGGCATCCGAAATCCACCAGCAGTTTGAATCCCGAATAGAGTCTGTTCGACGAAAATTTTCGAAAGCCTCACTTTTCTGGAACTATTATTCTTTTAGCTGGCTTCATCACTTGGAAAGATGAATGGAGAGACCATTTTTCCCGGTCTCAAACGAGGTAGGAGGTATAGAATTTTTGTGAAGCGCTCAAATAATACGGTGGCTGTTGTTTGACGGAAAAAGTGGAAAAATACTATGATTTTTTATTGTATGTAGCTTCCACAAAGCATGGGTTAGATATCTTGATAACATTTTCTTATGAACTTTTGTAATCAGCAGAGAAGATAGCAGAACAAATAATTAACTTTTCAATAGAACTTTCTATTTTGCATTTTTTACAATGTTCCGCATCGTTAATCGAAAAGTTAGTCAAAGATAGCGATGCTTATCCAAACCGCAAAAATACTGTAAAAAAGTGATAGCGAGCAAAGCTCTAATTGTTAATCACTTAAATCTAACTTATTAACTTTTTCTGAAAATCATTTTTCTACAATTTAAGTTAAGTCATATAAGACGTCCGAGAAAACCATCTAAGGGGAGCATCGTCACCAAGTCCTCTTGTCCTCAACACCTACACCCAAAAATCAGACTTTACTCCAATAATGAACTTCCTTCGAGGTGAAATTATCGGTACAATATTCTATGCCGGACCGGCATTAACAAGCTTTCTAATAACTGGCATTGTGCTCCCAGCGCAACCGCATTGCATATGTCCGAAAGAAACCAAATAAAACAAATCACATATCCTATCACAAGAGAAAGTAGGATGGAAGCCAGCAGGATCTGCTGGTGCTGCAGATTCCAGACAGAGAAACCACCGAAAAAATCCGGTTAGGTTATTTTTTTTGCGTTGGAGGGCAGTTAAGCCAAGAAAATCGTAAATGAAGTCTTCTAGACCAGGCCGGTTAAGGTCTTCGACGTAGAATCAGAGCTACGTTTCGTCGTCCATAACACAGCAGCCACATTTTGTCAGCATCTTTTCGTAGAGCTTCCGTGTCCGAGTTTTAGCTGTCGATTGTTACCGCTCATCGCTGTTTGGGAAGTTCTGTACCTTGTATGTATGTAGTTCATATCTCTTCTTTGCATTCTGGGCGTAGCTCTGCGACTTTTTAGCCAAATCACGGCTTGAGACGTTGGGATTTGCTTTAATCATCTGCTTCACCTTTCCCTCCGTCTTTTTGTTCTCCGGTCCCGGTTTTCCTCCAGCTATTTCGGCGTGGTCCAATCTCCTGGAACCGTTTCAATACTCTGGAGACGGTTGACTGGTGAATGTTCAACATTTTTACAACTGCATTTTTACACGTCCATTTTCTTTGAATCGAAAAACAGGACTTCGAGTTTGACAGCATGTGAACAATAAACATCAATGAGAGAGGGTGCAAAATTTGGTAAATGGTAAAATGGTAAAAGTTAAGTCCTGTTGAATGTTTCGTAATAATTTCGAGTTCGCCCTTTATGTTAGTTTTCGTCTGGATCTAAAACCTGGACGAGATTATATTTGAGGAAAAACTGCGTGTAACGCTTTGCGTATGACAGAAGGAAACAAAATACTAACGTTTCCATGGCCCTTCCTATCCCATCTTAAGATAAAGGAGGATGGAAACAATGAATGAATGGATTGATCCGCTTTGGCGGCTTTAGGAAAACTACAGGGAAAAAACATTTCCTGGTTTCAAACCACCGTTAAACAGCTTCCTGCCAAGCTGCCCGACCGTGCGTCAGTTTTCCTTTTCCAATTCCCTTTCCTATTATAACACAATGCTGGCAAATCCTCGGCCAAACGCCAAACACTTGTAGCATTATAATTAAGCACTTGTAGTTATTTCGTCTTGGGTGTGTAGTCAATCCTACCGATAGAGTGTCAAAGAAGCCGAAGATGCGTGTTTAATTTTAAAAGTGTAAGTTGTCAAACGAAAACCGCATGGAAAGAGTGAACAACAATCAGCGAATCGACACGACATCAGCAGAAGAAACAGTTTTTCAAGTTTGACTCGCCATTGCGGCTGAAATTCTTTCAGATGGAAATCGACCATTCGCTCGCGTCCCAGAGCCGCTGTTAACAAAGGAGGCAGGAATTTAGGTTTCTTGGATGCTTAAAGGCATCTGGAGACGAGCCCAGCGAAAACGCAGCCGGTAGACAGTGCTAAGCTCAGGGTGATAGAAAAAAAGAAGATGAAAGAAACTAACTGTACAGTAAGGTGAGTGAATAAAATTTTGATTGACATCGCAAAATTTTTATAATATCGTCGATTTTGTAGACCCTCACCTGAACATTTATCAGATCGACTGTAGAAGCCAGCAATCGGGACAAACAACGACCCCCAGTGGGTGAGTAAAAAAGTTGTAGTACGGAAGAGATAAATGTGCCTAGACATAGTCGTTAGGCGATAGGTCGTTGTTGGGGAGCCGAGTGTCGTTGTTCGAGAGCTTAACGCACTATGGTGCCCAGCTCAGTCTCTTGGCCAAGCCGGAACAAAATCAGCCGGAAGCAGACAGCTGAGGTGCTCCGAGCAGTGCTGCGTGCCCGTGGAGCAATGCAACCAGGCAGGGTTGCCAGATATTTTCGTGATATTCAGTTGTGATAAACCTGTGCCGTTTGAGCTGTGATATGATTGATGTTATTGTTTGGATGTTATGGTAGGAGGCCCGTCAGAAGAAATTATGTTAAGCTAGCTTAGATTTTTAATATTTCGTGTAAGTAAAATGTGAAATTGCTACAAGATTTGGGTTTTGCGCATTTGTGTTTTGGATAAGAGTTAGCTGCGCAGCACACACTGAAAATCAGTGGTGCTCTACTTGTATCACACTGTGCGCTTTTTTGGTAATGAACCGTGCAGAAAGACTATCGCAACCAATCATCCTTCTTCATCCGCCTCAGGTGGTACACTGGTTAAGCTGTCGGATGGGTTAGAAGAAGGTAGAAAATTGTTGTGAGTTCGATTCTCACTGACGGCATTTTTCTCTTTTTTTTTGGGATGAATTGTCCGATATGATGAAAATTTCTCTTGTTCCGCATGCGACCTCTTCTTTGAGTGTAGACACCTAACCAGAAATCCTACGTAACCCGCTAACCAAAAAACGCTAGCTGCTCTGCCACAAATAGATCATCATACTAAATCACAATCACCTTCTCATAGCAAACCACATGTTGCGACAGATGATAGTTCAAGAAAAGTTTGTCGACGTTACGCTAGTGTCAGACCCATAAACAGGGCCTCTATAACCGATAATGTCAAACTTTCTGTGACATGCGTAACAGTAAGAGAAACGTCACACTGAATGCTTTGTGATATAGACTGTTCCAGAAATTTTAAGCACACCTAATGTTAACAGTATTTTGAATCAAATATTATTTTTTTAAACTACTGGCTGCGTCCTTTTGTTTACACATGTCTATACGTAGTAACATAAAAAACATTTTGTTTGTGATTACATTTCATAACGCGTGGTCTTAATCCGGAGAAGAGAAAAAGTATCGTGCACAAGTGGTGTACTGTGAGTGGCATCTCATTGAGAAAATTGGCCAAAAAAGAGGATGCAAGCGTCGGGGCGCTACAGATAGCTAATAAAAATATGAAGATGAACCGAGGAGAGGTCGAAAATCTGGTCCTGTAAGTTCTGCTATCGATAAAAAGGTTAGGGATGTCTACAAACAGAAACCATCGGCTTCCGTTCGAGATGTAGTGAGAAAAGTCGGGACCTCAACGTCTAACGTGATGCATGCTAAAGAGCGGCTTAGGCTCAAGACGTACCGGAAGCAGAAAAAAACCTAAAAGGAACTCAATTCAAGCCGCTTCAGTAAAACCAAGAGCCCAGAAACTGTATGATTCAATATTTTGCAAAAATTCTGGGTGCATTATCACGATAAAACGTATGTGAAATTGGACAACCGAGGTATTCCACCTCAGCATTCTTCAGGACCAGAGTTCGGATACGCGCTTTTCCTGGTAGACATTTTACGTTACCACAGGATTAAGCACAGGATTTTTGTAAACGTGGCCACTACATATAGCTGGGCACTCCCGAAACTACGTTTAGATCAAGTTAAAGATTTCCGAAAAAAAAACACTTTTTTGGAGCTTAAGTTTTTTCCCCAGCAAACATTTTTGTAGGTATATTTCTCAACAAACTTTGCTATACGCTTCATATACATTATAAAATCATCTTATATAACTCGAAAAACAGCATTTACGTACTAAAGTGGAGGCAATATACATACATATTTTTAACTTCTGGCTTATGCGATAAGTGTTGTAAAAATTGGACGATATACAACACCTTTTACCGTACATCCTGACAGTATGCGAGAGAGCGCAAGTTTTGCTCTCAAACCGTTGCCAGCGACAATATTTGCTGATTCTCTCATTGGACAGTTTAACCAAATGGATCCTCTGATTTTTAGAAATCTGGTTGCACTGCTAATCGCAGAGAGAACAACAAGGTTGTTTTCTCACTTGAATCCCGCACGCGGGAGACAAATTTGCAAACATGGCACAATTTTGTCATATACGAGTCGGTAGACTTTAACTAACCATTTTTACGAACATTTTCTTGGTTTGGTAGGAATAACGATTCGCATTAACATTGTTAACGAGTTGAGCTGACATTTTTAATGCGATGTTATGTTTGCTGGGTCTTTGCTGGTCCGAAACGAAGTGGAAGATCCATCGGAAGTCTCCTTTTTTCCAACTCCGTTTTATTCAGTTCTTGAGACAGACAAGCAGGCTTGAGGCTCTACGTAATGCTACCGAAAACCGCATGTATCTATAAATGTGTCTTGGTTGTATTTGGAACTTTTCTGAGCGATCACATTGCATCTTTTAGTTCGTTCCCACTGTGGGTTTCAGCTTGTGGGGCAAACCACGCATGGCATACTATTGTGTAGGTGGTAGCCTGGGTTGCCAGGTGCCCAGATTTGTCTGTAAAACCAAGACTTTTGACCCTTCGTCCAGACATTGGTCAGACACAGATTTTGCCCAGATTTTTGCTGAGAGTGCCCAGATTTTACAGATTTTCAAAATTGAGTGATGAAACCAAGATTTATGCATCGGATTTGATCCGTAAGTGCCAGATTAGACTGAAATCTCGCTTGTATTCATTGGTATTTCACCAAGCATTCATTACCAATTCTTTTTTTTAATAAGATGAACATGATACGTGGTACACGCAGAGAAAACTTGGATTTTGAAACAAAACAAAACTGACTTTGATTCAAAACACTCAGTTTTTTTAATCAAACTCCTGTTTTCTTTGAATCAATGAATTCTCGTTCTGATTCAAATGAATAATTTTTGAAAGAAAGAATTAATTTTTTGAACCGAATAATTTTGGAATTTGATTTTAAACAAATTCTTTGATTCAAAAGGCATTTTTTCAATTGCATATGTCTTTTAAAACAAAGTAAATTTTCTTTCAACCAAAGAAAAATGTTTTCAACAGAAAGGAATAATTTCTTTAAGTTAAAACTTCAAACTTAGAAGATAATTTGGATTGAGCAAGTACCGAATTTCGAATTAAGTTTCGCCGGTCGTGTTAAAAATCAAAACTAGTGAATCAGAGATAGCTATTTAGGAGGATTCAGGATGAGGAATGCATACCATGGTAAGTGCGTGTTAATCCATTAGTCAAAAAGTGAATATTTAAGATTTTATATAAACTTTTACATTGTTACAGGACCACGGCTGATTCCGCCCAAAATCCAGCGGTCTGATTATCTTCGGGCCGATCTTCAGCGGCAATCACCAGTTGGATGACCGGAGTTGCTTCCGGAAGTTTATTGAGCGGTCCAAGAAGAATGCCCTCAGGCCAATATTTAGGACCGGTTAATTCCATTATAGTGAACCAGTGTTTGTGTTAAGTTTGTAATAAAAATTAATTTAAGATGTAAATTGTTTCTTTTTATTGTTCAAAATTCCTAATTGGAACTTCTGAACAACAGAAAATATTTTTTCCAATTGGAATAAAAGGAAAATATTTCAATGAACCAATGCTTTTAAATCTAAATCTAAATTTCATTGTAGCAAACGAAAACAACTTTGCATCAAATGAAACTGTTTTTTGTTTCAAAGCATTAAGATTTTGACTCAAAGATTTTTCAAAAGAAAAATTCTTTGAAACAAAGGAAAATGTCCTTGAACCAATGGAATTTTTATTTATCCCAAAATCAAAGGAAAAAATCCTTTGTTTTTGCGGCACTTTTCTTTGAAATAAAAAATCTTTTTTCTGCGCGTAGGAAACAGTGTTTTTAGCGCGATAATAACCTGAATACCACAGGAAACCCCCCCCCCCCCCCCCCCCTCACACACACCGTCAAATGTCTTATTTAGTATCAAATTTGTGATCTTCCCTGTGCACAGACAAACACAGACTTTTTTTCGAAATTGCCCAGATTTTTACTCCGCAACACCTGGCATCCCTGGTGGTAGCTACAATTCAATCTGTATCTATCACTGCAAAGTAGTAGGCCCGTGAGGAACTAAGAGGTGAAATGTGATAAATGTTTTTCAAATTATAATTAACCTTCCGCTCATTTTCAACAACTTTAACCTCATCCTAATCTTCTATCCGTCCAAAACCTTTCAGTTCTTGAATAATCTTTCTAAATAAAAATTAAATTTCACCTATATAGCCGATAAAATAATTTCATAAAATAAATTTACGGTGATAAACTCTTCATTTATAAATTTTCTGATAATTTTATGAAAATTGAGGAATCTACAAATTATAAGATGAATGTTCAAATAGGGACGGTTACACATGGTCTTCTGCAAGGACCAATACTTGTAACGGTTCTGTTTACATGACGTTTGAAGAGTTACTGAGAATAACACTATCAATGAGAGACAAACTACCCGAATTTACGAACGACGACGTTGTATATGCGTCTGTGAATATTTTGGTTGCTACGTCAACAGGGTACAGATATCAGAGAGGAAGGTAAGCCCATAGGCTAAGGTTGCCAGAATTTTCTCCACTCCCATCCGGGCCTAGCAATTCCGGGCATTTTTTCAAAAAAACCTGGCAAAATCCGGGCATGGATTTCAATTTTTCAAATCCAAAAACCGGGCTAAAACCGGGCAAAATTTAGGTGTTATTATATATAAAAGCAAAGAAAAAATGCAAAAACAATGAAATTAATATTTTATTAATGTAATTGCAGACTTCCAAAAACTTTTTGGAACACTTAAATATTTAAAGGTTTATAAAAGTAAATCAGCGAAATTATTTGAAACAACCGTTGAAAATTTCCATACCGTTAATCGATTTAGCTGAAACTTACTCTAAACTTTGTTTTTTTTTTGGTTTCTTTGTGAAAATTGTGAAAAAATCCGGGCAATATCCGGACTTTTTTCACGATATCCGGGCAACCGGGCCGGACCGGACTTTTTCGAAATTTTGCATCAAATATCCGGGCAAACCCGGATAAAACCGGGCAATCTGGCAAGCTTACCATAGGCTGATCTCGAATGTGTCAAAGTATTTCCTTAAAAAGGGAAGAGTATTGCCTTAAAGTGCACTTGCCTATATATGATCAAAGTAAAATACTAAAGCTGTATTTCAAGTCGTACGTAAGAGTTATACGAGTTTATAATATAAGTCAGCGATATGCTAATCTTAAAAAGAAATTACACAACCTGGTAGAAAATCATACCAACTATCGTGAAAGACAAAGATGGATCTTGAAAAAGCTATTGCAATACCTATTTGAATAATTAGTTATGTTCTGCTACAGTTGCCTGCAACTGACGAAGTAAAATTTTGATTCTGGGTTTTAAGATCGTCCGCAGTTGGCTGACACCTATTCTATTTTTTGTTCCAAAAAAGATTTAGAATTTGGATCACCTATTTCTAGAGTACAAGTATGATTTTATTCTAAGAATGTGCAAATCTAGACAAAAATTCAAGGAATGTTTAATCTCGGCCACCCTAATTAATCAAGTGGGCAAAAGGGAGCGAAGAAAGCAATTCCAAAATTGAACTGAAAAGTGTTGCGGCCAGCGACGGGAGACGGGAAGCGCTAGGTAAATTATATTAAAATGTTTGCTGTAATAACCGGAAAATGAAAAGATGCTTCAGTCAGAGAACCATTTTTCGGAGCTTCTCAACAACAACGAGTGAAAAAAACGAAGCAAATTCCTACCCACATTCGACGCTCGGCGCTATGCTGAATCGAAAGTACCTACTTCAAATTTACTCCCTCCGCCCCTCCCCGTACCTACTTGAGACGCCTGAGCCGATCGAGGCGCAGTGAGCGCCGCGACGACATGAGAAGAATACGCGCCGGGCAGATAGTCATTTAATTACACTACGAGCCGAGCTACGTTCTTCCTAATGGATGCTGCATGACTTTAGTAGAGAGAAGGCTTCAAGCGTATGTGTACTCTACACTCGTCGATTAATGTTCTGACAAATTTATTACTCAATTTTATGTTTCGTTCGAGCGAAATTGCTTTTAAACTAAGTTTGATTACACTGAGTGGGTTTTCACGGATGACGGTGCAAAAGTCACACATTTCTTTTTCCTCCGAGTTATATTGAAGAATGTTTCTGTGCATAAATCATACCAGCTACCATAAAATTTGATAGTCAAAGTATTTTGGAGAGTAAATTTCATGCCAAAGTTTTGCACTCCAACCAGTGACTAAATGGAAGAAGTTAACAATAAATCAAAGCTACAGTACAAGAAGAAAGCGAACAAAACTCGCTGTAAACTAATTTTCGAAAAAGGTAACGCACACGTTATTCGGCAGCTGGCTGACAAGCTGGTTGCCTGGCAATTTTGAATTAATCCACTTTTGTATACAGCCGGAGCAATCTCGCCTGCGGGACTGCCAATTAATCATTAGCGAAATTGGAACGCAAACATTTCAGCTCCCTCGTAAATATATGTACAGTGTAAATGTACATGGAAGGTGCAGCCTGTAGCATTCATTCCATTTCCAGCTTACTGCATGTGCTATATACATTTTTTTGTGATTAATGGACACTTGAAGCTTCGTCGTCTTATCGGGATGGTCATTAATTACCCTCCTCTGCTCTGGTGGTGGCACTATTTGTTCCCAGAGGATTAGGGGACTACGACAATTCCAGTGGCAGTAATGGGGACCTTCCCTAAATGGCGTTGTCGAGTCGGAAGCTGAATTAACCGTCAGTTTTGTCACTTGATTAAGCCGTCATTCGAGGACAATTCAATAATTTGACAGCTAAAATTGTAACTTTAAAATAAGGTGATAATGATGTTCTTTAGCAGGCGAGCGTTGAGAGTACTTCAATAAGAACATTATTCAAGAAAATACCTAGTTACGAGACCTTCATGAAAGAATTATCTCTCTGAGCCTTTACTCCAATCAAGGGTTTTCGATATTACAGCGTAATAAGCATAAGATAAGAATGCGAGCAGCGCAACCACATTGCGTATAACTGGAGAAAACAAACACCAAGCGAGGATAAATTCGAACTTAGGCAGGCAGGCAGCCGACCTAAGTAGAAAAGCAAAAACAGTTTTTCGTTTCCAATTCATTTTTAATTCATTCCCATTTCCGTTCCCTTTACAAGACAATGGACTCCCTTGGAAGAAAGATGGAATAAACTGGCAAACTACTAAAAGGCGAACACGAAATTATTTCGACACATACAACAGGGCATAACTTTGTTGCCATTGGGTAAAAATCAACCAAATTGTGTTTACATGCTGTCAAACTCGAAGTAGTGTTTTTTTATTCAACGAAAATGGAGTCTAGCCAACGTAAGTCGAGAGAACAAATTCTTTCTAAACACTTGGAATTTCCTGACCTGTCGCACCGGCAGTTGTGAAAAATGTTGAACATTCACTATTCAACCGTCTCCAGAGTGTAAAAGCGGTTTCAGGAGCGGTTTACGTTGGGCAAAAGAGCTGGAAGAAAACCGGGACCGAAGAACAAAACGACGGAGGGAAAGGTGAAGCGGATGATTAAAGCAAATCCCAACGTCTCAAGCCGTGATTCAGCTAAAAAGATCGGCATGTCGCAAAGCTACGTCCAGAATGCAAAGGACTACACACATACAAGATACAGAACTTCCCTAACCGCGATGAGCGGCAACAATTGACGGCTAAAATTCGGGCACCAAAGCTCTACGAGAAGATGCTGACAAAATATGGCTTCTGTGTGATGGGCGACGAAATTTACATAAAAGCCGATTTTAGAGAAATTCCGGGGTTGGAGTTTTTTACCGGCAAGAGCAAGTTCGATGTTTACGACATATTTAAGAAGAAGGAAATGTCGAAGTTCGCCTCCAAATATCTCGTCTGGCAGGCCATCTGCTCTTGCGGACTGCCTTTCGTGACAAAGGGCACACAAACACTCTATGGCTGACACGACCTAAACGCACAAAAAAGTGACCAAGCGGACTAGCTTTTCTCGAAGAGATAAGAGTTCGTTTTCAGTTAAATAAACGATCTATCGGAATGAAAAGCTTCCTTAACTTCGCAAAACTAAAGGCTAAAATTGATGATCGGTCTGCCAAAAAGGCTGGATGTTTCTTATATTGTAGGAGAATCGATTTTTGTTATACGGCTATTTTCCAATTAACACAACAATCATGGCAAGTTTATCAAATCAACACATAATTTTTGGTTGATGCCGCAGTGATGGCAAATTTCGCCCGTCACGCTTGACCCGACTAGTTTTGTTTCATCAAACGACTGGCACTGTTCTCAATTGACGGAGCTTCACTACTCGCATGACGGATAAAGCACGACAACAATCAACATTTCTCCATCATCGACTGGCGAAGCTCCTACACAAGGTCAAAATTTCTCCTGAGAGTGACTGGCAAATCTTTTCACACTTCGACCGGCTGCTGACGGCAGGTACAACTAATTGAACGACTTGCTGGCAGAGAGCAACAATAGCAATAACAAACTGAAAACGAGCTTGCTGGCAGAAGCAACAATAATAATAAATGCTTTTCTTGTTCCTCTTCGGTCGTCTTCGGCTTGCTGGCAGGAGCAACAATAATAATAAATGCGTTTCTTTTTCGTCATCGGTCGCTTGAATGCGATTGCTTGACTAGGAAATTCTTTTAGCTTCAAATGACTGGGGAATGAATGACTGGCAAACGAAGTGACTGGTCGTTAAGGAACAGTCAATTGAGTTTGACGGACCAAGAGGCTTCACAGTCACAGCTTCACGCCTCATGACGATGACTTTTGCCAAGCATGGTTGATGGGATAAGTTGGATATTTTCGAATCATAGCGACGGGGAGTAGCAAATACAGAAACACAATCCATATTAAAATCAATTATCCCATCAAGCTGAATTTAATTTCATCTGGTTAACTGAAAGGAATGGCTCCTCGACCCTGTAGAATTTCAACACCATATGTTCGAGTCTTTAAGAAGAATAATTGATTTTAAGAATCAATAATTGACAGAAAGCAAAGTTGATTGAAATATTTTAACTTGTGATACTGCGTTAGGCTGCTTTAAAGTTTTAAATTTCTTTTATTTACCTAAAACGTCGACTGAAATAACCATGTTTTGGTGTGTTTTTCAATCACCGAATGCAACTGCTGTATAAAAACGTACCTGTAAAGAAATAAAAAAAAAACAATATTAGTTCATTGGTACCTTTTTCAACTAAAAAATTATCAATATATCAAATTTACGCAAATATAGAACAATTTAACAGTAATGGTGATTTTTAACGTTTAGAGTCATAACACATTTTTCCAATTTATAAAATGTAGCACTCAGTAAATGTTGCTTATCATTAGTTCACAGGGTGCTCGGATCAAAAAGTGATCAACTTAAATTTGCCGTATTTTTCTTATCATTCATCGCATAAAAAAACTTGAACACCTCTCATTTTGTAAGTGTGTTTGTGTAGATTCTTTTTGGATTTAGACATTAGATCTGTAGTTATTAAAATGGCGTTCAAGCAAGAGGAGCTACGAATCAAAATTTTGTATTTGCGTTGTGAAAATCCAAACCCCACGCCCCGTAGAAATAGCAAAATCGTTGAATGTGGCCAAATCAACCGACACCAAAGTATTTGGGGAAGGATTGTCGACAACTAGGAAGCCTGCACGAAGAAAAAAGTATAGTATTTTTAACAATAACCACTTATATTCAATCATATTTCTAATTGATTCTCGGCTAACTATAAATATGAAACTTTTAACCATATATACAATAGATTATCGGATTGTTTTTGTGTGCAAAATAATGCATATAATAGCTTCAACTATAACGATATGATTGATTTTGCGCACTCAACTATAAATATCATAGATTCTACTACATATGTATGATTGAATTTCTTCATTCCACCATTTATATGATAGATTCAAATATACTTGTATAATTGATTCAATTATATATATAGTTAATTCAATTATACAAAAAAATAGATTTAATTATAATTATAATTGATTCAATTATTGTGTATTATAGAATTAAAAGTTGATTTTATTTGATTTTATTTATATATGGGAGAGTGGGGAATCATGGGCCACTTTTTTTCGTTGTTCCATAACTTCTTTATTATAAAAGATAAAATAAAAATAAAAAATTGTATGGTTTTCTACATTTTCAAGGCATCATAAGGTATTTTTTTATAATTTTTTATAAGCCATTTTCCCCAAATTCTGACTGTTAGAAAAAAAGCAAATTTTTTTTGAATTTTGAAAAATGGTGGGGAATTGTGGGCCACCAAATCCAAATTGACCAAATAACATGCAAAGTTTATGAGATGACCCAAAACTGTGATTTTCTAATTCATTTCGTTATTTTAAAGCAATTTCAGATGTTGAAATAAAAAAGAGAGCTGTGTATGATCGAAACGATTCCAAAACCTGGTTCGCGAACGTTTTGGCAAAATTCCTTATATAGATGGACAAAATATTTTTCATAACTCTTCATTTGGCATAAGAAAACTTAACAGATAGGGAAAACGTATTTAAAGTTCAGAATGTGTATAAAAACATAAAAATATAGGTGGTTAAAGATGTGTGGCCCACGATTCCCCACAAGCTATGATTTGCTAATTGGTTGCGTTTGTGTAACTTATTGATGTTTCATCGAAAATTCCATTTCCACGTGAAAGATCATGACAAAACTAAGATCATAAGCATATTAGCATATTTTTGTTATGAACTTGAGGTTCCCCATCGATGAAATTAGCGGGTGTTTTTTTAATTATGTAAGTAAATTTTTCTAACTTTTATTAGCTTGAAAAATAAAAGAAGCATATGATGCGTATTTAAGTCAACAACATATAGAAATACATGCTCACGCAAAGCGACGACGATGACAGTTGGTTTGAGATTTTTATCTCTACACACATCTGAGATATTAAAAGTGGCCCACGTTTCCCCATGGCCCACGATACCCCACTCTCCCCTATACAATTAGGAAAAATGTATTTTCAGAAGTTTTACAGGTTTTTACTACTTCAGATGGCTCAGAACCTTTAATTTAGGTTCCGAAATGAAAGCTAACAAAAGAGTAGAAATATTGTATTTTTTTTAAATTAATTTTCCTTTTTCATGTTTAACCAAACTTAAACCGTTATGGAGGTAACACAACAAGAAGGTTGGAAATCTCGGCCCGCTTTTCAGATCCTTGAAGCAACGAAGCACGGCGCGTCTTGCTGGCCTCCACCGATTCGACCTTGATGATCTGTTGGTTCCAGATCGGGTATCATACCCGCAGCGGCGTCTTCTCCAGAATGCGTTTCACCGCCGGTGGCCTTCTTTAGCTTACGCAGCTGCCGCAGGAAATACTAGAACCGAGACTTGGCCATGATCTGGTCCGGGGCAAAAATATGCATCTTGAACAGAGGAGGATTCGGATCCTTCTCCGAGGCCAACTTGCGCCCGGTCACCTGATTTTTCTTCAGCACTCCTTAAGCTTCCATTTGAGCTGTGTTTCACAAAAGAAACACACATCATCACAATCAATTCCAATACTTTGGTCCATTTGGTTGGTTCTCCCAGTCGCTAATATGATTTTCCGAACAGGCAGCAAGCGTAGCCTTCCGCTGTTGTTGTGGATACAATTTTGGGGACACTTACGAGAAAATTCCTTGGAAGACACAAAAACACATACATTATTTTTTTTCATTTTGTCAAAACAAATTTTTTTCCGGAACAAAATGTTTTAAAAATTAAAGAAAAACTTACGATTACTTTTGTGTTTCCAATGGGATCTAGTTGCAATTCGCAGTTTCGGTGAGTACTGTTTCCATATCCAGGCCGCCTTCGTCGATTTCTTCGATGAAAATGAGCCAAGAAATGCTGGCCACGACAGGCCAGAACACCGCTGCCATTCCGGAAAACATAAAAGACTTACGTTCCCCCATCAAGGCCCTCGTCGATTTGATGCGAATCGACGAAATTACGAACGATTTCAGGAACTGCTGGCCAAGCATCAGCACTACGGCCGCAAACAGGAACATGCGATTCCATATGGAATCGTTTGCGTAACTCCAGCAACAGCACTTCGACCATCGACCGCTGCCAGGAACCGTTTTGAGGGTAGCCGGTTGTGCTTTTCGCCGACAAATTCGCTGATGAACGCGTTAAATATTTTAAATTAGATCTCTTCAAAGAAACATGAAGTTTCACTGAGATCCTATATGTGTTTGTTCGTTTCGAAAAAAAAAAATAAAATTAATGAAAGATAAATTTAATCTACTACGTCAAACTACGTTCTTTAAAATCCCACTGATTGAAAAAATCAACTATATATCAAAAATTTGTCAATCAACAGTTTGTAGTATAATCTTTTATATTTATAGTTGCACGCGATAAAATAAACTACATTTTGATGATTAAGCTGAAATAATGGAATGATATTTATAGTTGAATGCCTAAAATGAATCATACAATTGTAGTTAAATCTATCATATTTACAGTTGAATCAATTATACCACAACAGTTGAATCTATCATATTGACAGTTGAATCAATTATAGCACTACAGTTGAATCTATTATATTTATAGTTGAATGCCTAAAATCAATCATACAATTGTAGTTGAATCTATCATATCTACAGTTGAATCAATTATACCATTACAATTGAATCAATTTTACCATTACAATTGAATCTATTATATTGATAGTTGATTACATGAGGTCAATCAGCAGTTTGTAGTTAAATCTATTGTATTTATAGTTGAATGCATAAAATAAATCATACAGTTGAATGCATTATATTGATAGTTGATTGCGTATGGACAATTAGAAGTTTGTAGTTGAATCTATTATATAAGTAGTTGAATGCGAAAAAATCAACTGCATTTCGATTATTGGTATAACAAGCTGAAATAATTGGAACAACTGTCGTCTTTTTTCTCCGTGTGGCGCTGGGGAAAATCGAAAGCCAGGAGCTGCAGTGACGAACAGAAGAGTGACTAGCGCTCAAAAGCACAAACCTCTCCGTTCGAGATGTCGCCAATAAGTTGGGCATATCGTCTAAAACCCTGCATGATGCTTAAAAACCATCCGGACTATGATTAAAAATTGAAACGATATACAAAACCATACTGCAAAAACAAGATCTTGGAAGCTGTATATGACATTGTTGACAAAGTTTGATTGCGTGGTAATGGACGACGAAATCTACGTCAAGGCAGACTTTAGACAGCTTCCTGGACAAGAGTATTATGTGTATAGCACCAAACCGAATAGCGACAATTTTACTAGCGTCACTTTTTACTAGCAAGATTCCTGTCATTTGCAGGCTTGCTATTCTTTTTTCAGTTCAGTAGGCGGTTTCCATGTAATACACAAACATTGTTTAGGTTATTTACGGTAGATTTATCTTATGCCATCAATCGCAAGCTGCAAGTTTCCTAGGAAACTCGCGATGCGTCATTTTGATTTTCAACGTCGCGACGTATGCAACTTGTCGCTAGTAGGCAACGCTACTATTGGGCGATAGTTAAGCAAAACTTTAAGAACAAAAAAAATCTTTTAGCAACTGGCGTTCTGCTGTGAAGAAAGTGGATAAAGTGACTTTACGAAATCTGATGGCAGGCGTCAAACGAAAGGCTCGTCGATTTGGATTAGGTCGTCCGGAATCTAAACGAAGTATTTTTTCCGTCGTTTATAAAAAATTATCTTAAAAAAAAAGATACTTAAAAAATTACATTTTTTTTAAAAACAAATAATCGATTTACACGCAATTTAGTCTGAGCACTTTTTGATCCGAACACCCTTTATGTTTATTATTGACAGACAAGTCCTATTATAACTGGATATTTTTCCTAAACGAAAATATCCCAGGACCAGCATCGTCTCAAAAAACTCCGCTTCGAGTCGAATGCCAAAAATTCTGCTCCAGAAACCTACATTTCGCGCCAGTCAGCCGGCCGGCCAAATTACTGTCAAACGCCCGACTAAAATACTGCCAAGTGTGGTTGAATCGGACAGCCAAACGGGATCCCCATTAGTCTTGGCAATTTTACCGAACTATACAACTGACTGGACAGACGTAGTAACTCGCCCGGGTGGCGCTGATTTCGTTATGCCCGGGTCCCCCCACACGGCTATAAATCTACGCCACGCTACTCATATACTCCATACTCATCATATGGACCGATGTGCTCTGTGACGTCCTCCTCCATTCATTCAGCATTAGCAGCAACAAGAACAGTAGCACATTGATTGAGGAAGAAGCGCGGCGCGTCAGATTGAATCTGGTGGGAATAGCACACACATGCTGCCAGGAGGAGCCGTGACATGACTCACCACGCTAAAATACGTCACTCGACTGTCTGTCTGTCTGTCTGTCTCTATAGGTCTCTTAAAAGTGCGTTAATGAAATTTGGTTCGGGTCTCCTGATGAGGGAAGGAGAAGTTCTAGAAGAATGGGGGAATGCGAGCAATCCGGCAATGGAAATATGGAGTCAAACATATGTTTTTGACGAGAAACTGCGCGGCTGAAATAACTGCGAGCGCTCTTGCTTGAGTGCGACGAAGATTCGAACGTTAGTCAGAGTGTGTCAAGTATGGTATTTTAAGATGATGATAGTTGGAAACAAGTCTAACAAGATTAAGGTTAAAAATGATTCGTTTTTCTCCTTAAACGAACCCCCTCCCTAGGACTAAATCCGGTATTGAGCTGATGACCAAATTAAAAAACGTTGGTGCAAGGTTGATACCCTGGGAAACCCTTGTAAAATTGTAAACATGTTTTAAATTATGTCAAATTGAATGGTCCAGCATATTTCCACTCAAACGGGGTTTCAATCTAGATGCTTTTAGAGTTGAGATTTTTTTTTTGTATACACCCTATTTAAAATGACAAACCTAACAGTCTCGCTCGAGTTGGTGTCAAAAGAACAAATCGAGCTGGAAAAAAAGTAAAAGTAAAAACACAACAGAAGCAATTCGTTGCTTGCCATAGCACCGTGCGTCGTGGTGGGGTTCTGTTTAAACTCTTCGGTCTAATTAAATATTAAATTAATTGATGCCGGAAAAGTGCTCCCGTTGAAGTGCTTGGCCTGGACCTGGACCCACAGAAGGTACCAAATGTTTTTCACCAAATTTTTGCTTTCTAGCTCTCTCTCCCGTTTTTCTCAAAGTTATCTGTGTGGTGGGGTGTGAAAAACGTTCCTTGACGGAATGCTTGTGCACTTCAAAGGAATCTTCGTCACGGTACCCTCCCAAACCGCTTTTCCTCTGTGACGACCGTCGGCAGAAAACGAATAACAGCTTTCGGCAATTGGAGGGAACCCACACAGGCGCTTTGTTTTGGTAAGTATGTACTCTCGCATACATTTACTCGGAACGTAGATAGATGTTGGTTTACACAAAAAAAAAAGAAAAACGAACGAACGACCTCAAGCCAAGACACATTTAGATTAATTCATGTTGTTGTTTACTGCTGGCTTGGTTGCCTGACTGGCTTGGTTTGGGTTTAGGAAAAAGGTTATCCCGATGTGTTTTTGGCCTATGAGAACTCCACCTCTATCTATGTAGTTCGCGCCTAGCTGGAGCTTCCTGTTTGGGTTTATTTTGACGGCTACGGGCGGATAAATATAGCTTGATAGCTTCCTCCTTTCTGGTTTAGGGTAGAATTAGATAGTTTAGCTTAAAATGGACCTCGTTTGTAAAGTTGGTAGCTACTAGTAAGAAACATTTATGCAACCCTGGCGGTGAACCACATATCCTAGATAATGATTTCTTAATAAACTTTTAGAAGAAAAACGATTAAACTAACATTTTGTTTAACATGGAAATTTGTAATTCATTAACTTTTTGTAATTTTCTAACTATAACGCAGTCTGCCCCAAAGGAAGATTGAGGTATTATTAACTAAAAATTGATGAGTTTGCTTTTATGTGAAGAATTTATAAGTTCATGCGTATAATATAAAAAAAAGCCTTCGACACGATCAACTATTCCATTCTACCGAACAAATTGGATGGTTACGGAAATTAGAGGTATTACTAATTCTATCTTCGCGAATAGGAAGCAGTATGTATCTACAAGTTAATCAATCGACACGTGATCTTGGATACCATCCCGTTGGAGTTCCTCATGGCAGTAACTTTAGATCCCTGCTGTTTACCTTGTATGTGAATGATTTATGTTGTGGATAAAGTTGAAGCAAAACACCGATTCTCGAAATTAGACGCTTCAAACGGCAATGTGTATTTTTTAATTAGAATAGGATGATAATCTTTTTTTTTAATTTTCGTAGTATTCCGTCTCACGACATAACTTGACGAACATAATTCCTAAAACTCACTCGGTCCATGGCAACCGTTCTCCAATTTTTCGGACATCCCACATTCGCCAGATCACGCTCCACTTGGCCTAACCACCTCGCTCGTTGCGGATTCGTAGCGAACACCTGTTGTCCGGCTTTCTCGCATCATGTCCTGCGATGAAACCAGCGTATTAGAGCCAGTGCGTAGCGGTGCTGTGCCAGAGAAGGGCATCGAGAAGCCTTTCGGAGACCCACCAGAGGCCACCACATTTGAGCTGTTTGCTGATGTGTATGAGTTAGAACAACAGCCTACGAGCACCAGCACCAGCACAGTGTGGTTGTTGACGATCACGACGAGAGAGACTACGAGAGCAGCGCGGAATTCCCGGACGATGACGATGATGACCAAGATTACGTCACTCGGGACGATTGGGATTCATGGAAGGTCGCCATTGACGAGGAGATGACAGCCCTAATGGAGAACAAGACTTGGGAAGCGGTTAGCTTGCCTTGGGGTCACAGTAATCCCATCCTGTCCAAATGGGTGTTCAACGTGAAGGACGATGGTCGCTACAAGGCTCGATCGGTCGCAAAAAGATGTTTTCAAAGACCATGATTGGACTACTGGAAAACCTATGCATCGAATTTGAATTGTCTTGGCGTTGGTGAACGGATTTGACATGGTTGTTCATCAGATGGACGTCAAAACTGCATTCCTAAATGGATCAAGACCGAGCTTGGAAGGCTATTCCAGATAAAGAATCTCCTGGAGGTCAAGATTTTCTAGAGAAACTCCATCAAACCGAACTTTACCAAGAGTATCATCGAGATTTCGCAAGCAGGATACGTTGAAAAGCTTCTGCAGCGATTTAATATGGCCGATTGTAAGAATTGAATGGTTGTCTACAATACCTGGCGACATCTTCGAGACCAGATATCTGTGCTGCGTTTAGCGATCTGAGCAAGTACCAGGCCAGCCCGGCGGATAGGCACTGGCACGGCTTATTCTGCGATACCTTCGAGGTACAACCGATACGGCGTTGGTATTCCACAGAAACGCTAGATCGGAATCACTAATTGGATATGCTAATTCTGATTTTGCCAACGACTCCGATGATCAGTATCAGGTTACGCTTACATGATCTTCAGGAATCTTATTTCGTGATCAACAGAACGTCAGCAGACGGCAGTCTGTCATCGACCTAAGCTGGGTAGGAGCCCTTTGCCATGCAGTCAAGGAAGATTTGTGGTTAGCAAATTTCCTTGGTGAATTGGGTGTAGTTAGCACTCCTTTCACTTTAATGGAGGACAACTAATGGAGGACCTTTGTATCTAGAACACATCAGCGAATGAAGCATCTAGACGATAAGTATGCTTTCATCAGAGACATCATAAGAAGTGGTCAGCTATCTTTGCGACAAATCTCCGGCGTTACCGAGGGCGAGGCTAAGCTGTTCAACATTCTCAATTTACGAATTGAGTGGAGGTTTTGAAACTTACGGTTTTCTATCGGTTCCTCAGGCATCCGGCAACAGCAGCAGACTTCTGATACCACAAGCAGAACCAAAACATTGATTGTTTTGGTTCTTCTTGCTATGTCCAATTTGAAATCGAGAACACTGGATCAATGATTGCTGACGACAGGTGAGGATGATAAACGCGATAAAAACGTTTACATTATCACACGGTTACGCGAGACTACTCATATTGGGCTCGTGGTAACACAACAGTGTGGCCAGATATTCTGGGTAAGAGTATCAAAGTACTCATTGAGAAATGAGTACTTTCCCGGTTAGGAAATATGCGAAGTGGAAAGTGAAAAATAGCAATTGCTAATGAAATGGGTAGTTGTTTAAGGACTTGACGAACAAATATTAATAAAGATTACATCGGGATGAATCATCCAAACGGATGAAAATCCTTGCAAGATTACACTATTCCACCATTGAAACCTGCGTTTTCAACTCGATGTCTAGGGAATCACAAAAAAACCTCAAAATGCAATGATTAGAACAATGAATATTCTACCAGCCGTAGAAGCATTTTATCCACTATTCGCATTAAGAAATACTATCCCCTACTTCAAACAGTAGACGGCATACATTTTATTCAATTTTCTTCATAGTTCCTACGGAACATATCAAAGCGCTTCCCGTGAAATCTTCAAGAAAGCAGTGATGCGCTACGGTACTTCACAATTGATTACTGATCGGCCGCGGCCGGGCCACCAATCAATAAAAATCGATGACTTTCAGTTTTGTGGCGCTTTTTTTTTCCTTCCTACGAACATTCTATTTATTTTCGAGCAATCATTTTTCTCGGTAGATAGGAGTTCTGTTTGATCCAAATTATATATAAATTGCTTTGCGCCACCACAATGAGTGACAACCGAGAAAAATGGGGAACTCCACCTTTCTCGATAAGAAACAATGAAGAAATGAAAAACCAATTCCCTGAACATTCGACGACGACGCAATCAGCGGGAAACAATTGCGGAATGTTCTTGGTGAATTCGGCCCGGCAAGATTAAAGGTTATATTTCTCCGGCACGCCGGAAATGAATACCCTCGTATCGAACGATGTGTGGGTGTATGTTTGTGGACACTATAACGAATGTGGTGACAGGAAGTCCTTTACGGCGGACGGCAATAAATTTGTGTTTTTTTGGCATGGTTAGGGGCTCGATGCATACGCATCGAAAAATTCCAGATTCCGGAAACCGCAGAGAGCGAGGAATGAATTATCGTTTACCGATAGATTCCAACCCGGATGGTTCTGGTTCGGGAAGTTGGCAGCCGGGACATAGAGATGTGTGAGAGACTATGTGTGTCCCCTCGTAAATGGCATTTACATCATTCGGGTGTCGACCCTTCAACTTCGGACCGATTTTTCATCGGAGTGGGTTGAAGATATCGCACAAATCTTGCAAGAAAGCTACGTGTTGGTGCCGAAGATTTTTTTTATTGTTCATCGAGGGTCCGATCCGGTCGCATTTTGTCCATCTTTTCGATGTCCACCCAGATCGCTGAACGATGTCCTGGGGCTAGATGGAAAATACTAAATTCAATCCTCCACCCTCAGAAACCAACATCAACCGTGCGTTGCCAGGATAGAATGTCGATTCGGAATTGGGAAGAGGAAACCGTGTGGTGCGGTGACGAGGTTGTTATCGCTTGAGCTCTGTACGTGCCAAAGTCCGTGCTGTGGGTGATTATATTTCATACCAACAAAAAATGACTCTCTTTCTCTCTCGCAAACGATGGCCTATCAATTTCGGAACCACCACTTCAGTCTTTTGGCAGAGTGACGGTGGGTTGGCCACGGCAGTGCCTAAGGTCGTCTATTTCCCTTCGCTTTCATCTCACTCGTATTGTCGTTTGCTTTATTACGGTGGACATTACCAGTTTTTTTACGGTATTGTTTTTTTTCACCTATTCCCTGTATCCCCCCAAAAAAGACGGACGAGGGGATGTGCTAGTGTGTAGACTGGCAGAACTGGTGAATATTCTTGGAAGATATGGTGGCGTTATCAATCATCACAAATTGCACCAAAATGAAGATTGAATATTTTATAGACTGTTAATTTGTCACAATCGACTCGAATCGGTCTTCGAAGGTCGAATGGTGTGTTAATGAAGCGAAAAATAACATACGAAAGATTTAAATGTTCTTTTCAAATAAAGGGTGATACGGTCAAAATTTGGTCAATATCAACTTGACGTATTTCTTTCAATTTTGCATTTAAAAAATCTGAACACCTCTCATTTTGAAGGTCTGTGTGTAGAATGTTGCTGCTATTTTGATTTTGGAATTCACTCTTCAGTTGTCAAAATGCCGTCCAAGGAAGAAGAGCAGCGTATCCAAATTTTGCTCGCGCATCGCGAAAATCTGAGCTACTCGCACGCAAAGCTGGTAAAATCGCTAAAAGTTGCCAAATCAACCGTTACAAATGTAATTTAAGTGTTTGGGGAACGTTTGTCGACAGCCAGGAAGTCTGGATCGGGGGGAAATCGAAAACCGGAAGCCGCTGAAACGACAAAGAGAGTTGCCGGTAGTTTCAAGCGAAACCCTAACCTCCCTCTCCGAGATGCCGCAAATAAACTGGGTGTATCGTCTACAACCGTGCATCGAGCCAAAAAACGAGCCAGACTATCGACTTACAAGAAGGTAGTGACTCCAAATCACGATGATAAACAAAATACGACGGCCAAAGCGCGATCCCGGAGGCTGTACACGACGATGCTGACGAAGTTTGACTGCGTGGTAATGGACGACGAAACCTACGTCAAAGCCGACTACAAGCAACTTCCGGGACAGGAGTTTTATACGGCAAAAGGAAGGGGAAAGGTAGCAGATATTTTCAAGCACATGAAACTGTCAAAGTTCGCCAAGAAATATCTAGTTTGGCAAGCCTTGTCTGGGCTCTGGGCTATTGTCAAGCGGAACCTAAAGAAGACCAAAAAAACTGCTAAGGACGAGCAGCAGTTCAAGGCAAACTGGCTTTCTGCGACGAAGAAAGTGGACAAGGTGGCTGTACAAAATCTGATGGCAAGGGTTAAGCGTAAGACCCGGCAATTTTGAAAAGCGGAAGCCTAACTGAATATTTTTCCTGAATTTTACACTAATTAAACTCGAAAAAGAAATTTAATTTGATTTTTTAACAAACGATTTCACCGATTTACACGCGTTTTCCCTTGACCAAATTTTGATCGTATAACACTTTATTTTTAAAGGCCCTTTTTTAACAGAATTACACAGGTTTTTGGAAATTTTGGCTGAAAATGAAAAGTTCCTTGCCCTTCAAATATAACTCTCCTTGATTGGTTAGTTGTATCATACATGTTTCCGATAAAAAACAAATACAGGAAACCTATTTGACTCGTTATAAAAATCGTCAGCATTCTTATGGGGAACGAAATTTCAACTATAGAAGAGCGTGCCGCGTACGGTGGACTTGACAAACCGCTGAAGCTCATATAATAGGTTTAAGGTAAAATTTTTTCTCAACAAAAGATGTGATTGGCCAATATTAAATTACCTTTCCATTTGAGTAAAAAAAATTTTTTGTTCAGTTGATTTGGAATTATCGTTAATTTAATTTGTATTCGAACTTATTGAACACCCTATAATCTCTTACCATTTTGAATTGTTGTCGAAGAATTATATGTCAAAAAATCTAATTACAATTCAGACTATTTTTTTAAATCCTAAATTTTGAATTTCATTCAATCTGAAACGAATAAAATTAAAATTCCAATTCTATGTTTAAAATGTAACAATTTAGCAAAAAAGAAAGTGTGAATAATGCGAAAATTGGGTTTTTATTTTTTGACGGACACCATATTTCCAATTGTTTTGAACGATTTTTGAGAAATTTTTGAACATTTTGAGTTGAAGGATAAATTTTTGATAGCAAAAGCAATCAATTTGACATTCTTTCTTGGTGCAAAAAAAAAGAAATCTTGACTGATTTAGAAGTGCTGAAATATTTGTGCCTTTTTTCAAAACTGTTAATGTTGGAAATATATTGAAAATAAAGGTTTAGAAACTTTTTATTTAGATCGGTATGAAATCTCCTTTCTGATGATTCTAATGATGGCTATCTTTGAAAATTCGTCAAAATTTCTGTGTATCGTATTTTACAAATTTTAAAGATGCGAAAATGTGCCAAATTACGTCAACTTTTCAATCCTCTTCTCGAAATTTATCTTGTATGATTAAAACCATTTTAATTGATTAAAAAGTACGGTTTTTACACCACTTTTTGACATTCTTTGTGGTCAAGATCTTTCAAATTTCAAAAAAATAAATTCTTATGTGCGTATAGCTTATTATTTTAGCTTTCTCGGACACAAAGTGCAAGTTTTTCGAGCATAGCGTAGCTGATGTAAATTCTTTTACCGAAGTATGTTTTTTTTCGGATTTTTTTTTTACTTAAACTTTAAATAAAGGAAAACTGAAGTGTTGTAGGCGAATAATGTCTGACAAACATATTTGAGTTACATTGCGATTTTACCAAAACTATAAATTTAGTGGAAATCGGTTGAGAAACATGAGAGATATAACGGTTTCTTAGCGAGGAGTGTCAAATTCGTTCTTAAAATAGTAATGATGCAAAGTTAAACATTTCACGTATTCATTCCCCGTAGAAATTGTTTTATTGGGATGCACCCGAATGAAGTTACAAGCCGCCAAACTTCCAATAGTGTCATATTAACACCCTTGAGCGGATTAGGGTTAAATTTATGACCAGTTTTCATTATAACACTTTAAAAGAAATTTTCAATATCGAATTGGAAAACATATCTTGAATATAAACGGAAATATTTAAAATTCCTAAATTTCTTATATATTTCTAGAGTTTGTTTTGATTAGGTCGTATGAGACACCATGAACCGTACTAGACAATTAACAACTTCTTCAAATTGATTTGAATTTAGGTCGCATGATGACTTTTTAATTTTTGAGTGCAACTTAGTTTTTACGTCGTTTAGCGCTGCCGTGCATTGCCGTTAAGCAAATGGTCGCAAAGTAAACAGTTCGACGAGATGGTTTTACGACGTTTTGCATAGTCGCGAAAAGTGTTTCGACAAGTGCCTTTAAGTGTGACGAGTAACGGGAAAAGAAAAGAAAACTGTCTGCAGGAATGATATTATCGATCCTATCATGGTAAGGCGCTGCAAATTGGCATCGGGTGAGTACAATAAGCTTTACTTTTCAATGTATGCATAGTAAGTTTTTTTTGGTCAATACAGAGGCAGCCAAAATGGTTGAAAGTAATTGATGCTTTTTCTCATACCTGAAACGACCAGTGGCGCCTCAGGTTGTGGCCGGGAATGTCCAGGTGGATTCCCAATGGTCACTTGAACAAATCAATAAAGTATATCTGGCAACACTGCGCGTAGCAATACATTTTTTCAATCTGTGAGGTATAAAATTCAAGTGTTTTATCTGTCAAACACTTTCGGGGAAACTTGAATCTATAAACACGTATTAAACGTAAACCAGCGCGTTCGGGTATTCACATGTGAGCACTTTGCCCCTAACGAAATGGAAATCATGCTTTAGAAAGCCTTTCAAATTTAACGATTAAGACGTATATAATTGGTATAAGTGTTCCTGTTTATAAATTTATGGAGAAGAACAGTCCCCTTTTTAAAATTATTGTCGAAGTCAATGTATTGCTCTCTTCATGTACGAGTTTTAAAAGAATCTCAGAAGCATTTTTTCGGATTTGTATTCTTAGAATTTGAATAAATTTAAAATGGATGATTTTGGCTGAACATTGTCTAGGAATCATATTTGAGTCACGTAACAAGCTTTTCAAAACTATAAAAATGTGTTGAGAAACAAGAGAGTTTTAGAGGGAAAAGTGATAGGGATCATTTTACCCCCGTCGGTAAAAATGGGTGTAACACATACGTTTTTCGAAATCTACAAACTTTAAAAAAGTTATTACAATGAAAAAATTGCATGCATTTTGAAAATATACATAGTTATGTAGAAAAATTTCTGAAATAACAATTGTAATAGGAGTTATAGTCATTGACAGTTGAAAAAATGTCACGATGTAGCATTTGGAATATTTACGAGGGGATTATCTTCATTCCATCAGCGACCACCAAAAGGAATCGTGATTAAAATTTCTTTAACAAGTTGGAGTGTATTTTTTGACCGTATTTGTGTAAAACTGAATAATAGAAAAGCCCAATATTAGGTTTGGTACTGACGACATATATCTAGGAATAACTATTACAAAGTTTAGCAAAAGCTTTACTTTCTGAGTTTGTGTTCTTCCATGTATTCATATCTCTGATTTATTGATGATTTATGCTTTCGAATTATGTAATAATAGGCTTTTGCACAATTTATGTTAAATTGCTAAATTTATCGATTCAAACTGCTTGCACTTTTTATGCTAATGATTGTGTGTATCCGGCTTCATTAAGCAACATCGAACAGCTAATCTTCGCTGCTTGATTGATTCAAACTGCAGCAATGAACGCATGCTAAACATAGAAAAATACATGGTCATTGAAAATAATGCCACCTTTTTTCTACAAAGGTTTGATAATAACAAGCTCAACAACGAACGGAATGAACTTTCGGTTAAACGCTGATGAGTGCTTTTGGTCGTTCGTTCGGAGGCATCAACATTTCATTAATTGAATTTTAATTTTATCGCTTCTCAGGTGCGTATGCACTACTAGCAGCAGCTATCATCGTCATCATCATCATCGTTCAGCAGAACCTGTTGCTGGTGGGTTGATAGCCGGCCATTCTAATGCAGCCGAGTAATTTCGTTAAAATTTATGACCCATTCAAAGCAGGGCTTCTCCATATAACAACGACGGGCAAACGCCCCTCCTCAGGATTGACTTGGTCCCTGCTTGGCCAGGAGAGAGGAAGGTTAATGTTCCGTAGCCACGAAGCGGCGTAGGCTACCTTCCAAGAGAGCCACTCACTTGGTTCACACTCACACGCAACTATCGCGTGGTGCAAATTTCCCGATGACCGAACAAACGCTGTTATCAGACTGAGGCCGGCCTGAGACTCTCTTCTCTAGCAATCGAGTTTATGATAAATGAGTTCATGTAGCGTGGTGAAGATCGTGTTCTTGTATGACGAAATTTTGCATCGTTTTCTAGTAATTACAACCAGTAAAAAATGGGAACATTCATACCCTACCATGTTGTAAAAGGCAGCAACAAACGGAAGTGTTGTTTGCTCTATTTGGGCTGAAGAAGAGCGTGCACGCTCATTTCCCATTTAATCTGGAAAAGGGACGCTTTAAGACTCATGATAATTAGTACAACTCCTAAAGTAATTTTCTAGTAGCATTTCTACTTTAGGGTGTTGTGGTATTGAACAATCAAAAACCAATAGTAAACGATGAAACAAGCATATCCTCGATAGTATAGTGGTCAGTATCCCCGCCTGTCACGCGGGAGACCGGGGTTCGATTCCCCGTCGGGGAGATATTTTTTAGATTACTATTGTCAATGCAGTTTGATTCCGATGTTTTTGGGCTTTTGATTTGCAAACTTGCCAGCTAGCGACGATGAAAAATGTCATATCAATTCAGCAAACACCTTGGTAATCGACAACTTTTTCCGTTGTTTGGTTCCAACACTTGGAAGGTGTTTGATAGATGTCTGGTCAACATGAAATATCGTCAGTGAATGTCGCCGACGCTGATGTTGAAAACTCTGGTTTTAGGATTCAGCGACCAAAAATTTTTTATCTTTTCCCTTTCTTTAAAACCATGGTATTTTGTCTAAACCCCATTTTTCGGTTAGCACAAAAAGGTAATATTTTCATAGAATCCTTTGGAAGCACGCAATCATGCCTATACATTTTTGTTTATCATTTCCCATCTCGGTTTTTGCCAATTTCTAATGATGTCATGGAAGTTAATGATCATCGCGCAATAAACCGATGCATATACCTGCCTCTTAATCCTACACAGCCGTCCGTTTTTGGTTGAACACCAGACATTTGCGATGTGTATTATGCTATTTTGCTAATGCTCATAACCTCTAATTATTTAGACAGGAACCCATCCCAATCCCTCCACAGCCAGTTCCTACCCTTTCGAAACATCCCCAGTTTCACGACGACGGGTGTCATGTTTGAGGGTGAATATGATACCGGATAAAGTGACCGGATTGGGCCACGTTTACAATATCCTGGAATAATGGGCCTTCCCGCGCGCTTTCTAAACTGAGAAAATTTATCGACGCGCTCTCTGCTTAGGAATACACTATCATTGGGGCCGAAAACGCAACGGAAGGTAACGAAACGCCGAACCAAACCAGCCAACAGACCCGACAATCGATCCACCAGCCTCGCAGAAATTGAGTTGTAGGTACATTATCGGTAATTGCGAAAGTCATTAGCCGCTCGGTGTTCATCCGCCGCCGGTTTTCCCGCGGCAACGTTTGCGTCTGCTGCTGCTGGAAGCAATTGATTTCCCCGAGACTGCTTCTTGCCTGCTGGTGGCAGTGAATTTGCATGTCGTGGGATCTGCAAACTTTTTACTTTATTACCATGTATCAGATATTTATATGAAGTGTAAAATATACGTTCCAAAAATGCTTAAAGTTTTTGATGTGAAATTTCGTCTAACGTCCGGTAGATATATACTTTAAGAATGCAAATTGAAAAATTACAATTCAAGAAGATCGTTGAAAGTAATTCGGTGCGGCCGTTTGCCTATCACGGTTCTTCGTCCCCAATCCATTTCAGACACGCAGCTCTGTTAGTTAAATAGAGCCCAAAGTCGCATATTTAAGGCGCCTACATGTTCGTGTTATATTCAAGACATACTTTTGATGAGTTGATGCTTAAAATTTCAGGTAATTTAAAAACCGTTAAAACATTTAATTTTAACTCTTATCGAGAAGCAGTTTTTTGAGTTCGAGTAGGCGTTGACTCGCGCGGACGTCAAAAAAATTGAGCTCCTTGAAAAAGTCGTTCGAGGTAAGAAAAAAAAAGTTTAGGTAAATAAGAAGAAACCAGTATCGAATCCAGTTTTAAAATAACCGTGTATTATAAAGTGAACAAAATTGTGAATTGTGCTGTAGCAAAGAAAAAACTACAGGATGTGCGAAGAAACAAATCAGCTTCAGAAACTTGGGATGCAGTAGGTTTCGATATCAAAACAGCGTCAGCCTAGCTCCTGGCAACTTTCGATGGTTCCCAATCAGCGAAGAATGTGTCCTGTTAACGATAAACTATTGGATGAGATTCATCCTTTTTAACGTTTAATTTTTATTCTGTCTATACAAAACATGGAGTGGCAGGGAAAAAATACAAGTGTAGGTACCAAATTTGATAGAAATCACTTGGAAATTGATCGATTTGTTTCATATTTTACGTCGATTTTATATAGGAACCCCGTCTTGTCCATGGTGGGGGTTTGTAACTTATTCCCATTGTATCAACTTTCACGACAATCGAAAACCAATGATACGAAAACACTTCTACATATGGGAAAACACGCCAGCTAGTTTCCAACGTATAATGGTTCTTATCCAACTTGTAGGGGCTGCCCACGCCCAGGGATGAAAAATGAGCTGTTGGTGTCTACAAAAACATTGTTCAGTTTAATAAGTTGCATATTTTCATATCAAATTTAAAGTCGAGAAGTCATCCAATAGAGAGATCAAATGGATAACCTTTTCGTTGGACATTTAAGGGCTTAAGTTTGTTCTACACAGTTGTTAATTCATGGATCACGCAAAATCTGGACGCATTAAAAAGGGTCTATCTCGGAGCTTTGTAAACGAAATAAAAATGTTTTGTAATCAAAATGTAGGGTTTTTATTGCACTACAAAAAAAATAAGAGAAAAATTATTCCGAAGTTGTTTTGATGAAATTTCGAACTTTTCGTCGAGAACCACTCATCATAGTTTGGACACCCTATTCACTGACCTCAGCGGCCATTTTGATCCACAATCTCTTCATCGCTGATGCATCCCGAGTCGTCCTACCATTCATTCATGTTCTGCTTGACAATTGCCCAATTTTTTTTCGATAGGGCGGAATTGAGGGCAGTTGGGTGGGTTGATGTCCTTTTCGACAAAATCCAACCGTCTTGCCAAATCTGGCGAAAACTTTACTGGTCCTTTGTGAGATCTAATGTATGAAAAAAAAAAAACGTTTTTTAAGGCACACCTCCTTGTACATTTCAAAGTCCGTGGTCTGGTTTTTCACAAAAACCGGGGTTTTTCGTCCGCAGATCAAACACTGTCTTGCCATCTTATCGGCAAAAACGAATTTGAACGTGGCGGGGACATCACCTCGACCAGTGGCTTTGTAAAATTTTTGGCCAGGAAGCCGCCCAAAATCAGATTTCACGATTTTTGAACCAGACCACGTCGGGTTTTTGACGTGGGTGTCCAAAATTAATTTTTGCCTCGCAGCTTCCATTGCGTGTAACTTTATTGGAACAAAACGAATCGTTATGAAATTTTCAGCACTGATAGAGGCAGAGATGCCATTCTCTACCGAGAAAAACGGAGAACGGAGAAAAAAACACCCCCGTGCGATAGTTGCAAATCACCCGGGTGAGATTTTTCGATCCTCTCCACACATTATTCGCACCCCGGTTTCGAAAGCCACACACACCTGAGTTCAATAGCTCCGGCGTGCGACGATTTGTCACTGTAGAGCACCCCGGTGAAAACACAGAACCGACTAGTTGAAGCCACCAAAAAGCAAAGACAAAAACAAACACGACGGTGTGCATAACAATAGCATCAACAAACGATGAATGTTTCGGGCGAGTGGTTCAGCTTCGTATGTGTTGGTAAACGCAACAAGCCAAGCCAGCTGCCGTGGCTGTCGCTCTCCTTGGTGAAAACATTTTTTCACTGTAGTGTGTGTTAGCTCTGTCGTGTTGATTTACAGATTCTCTACAGAGGATCGGCTAAAAATCTCTGCGGTGCGTTTCAGAGAATCTCTACCGAGAAACGAAAACCGAGCACATCGGTGATTCTCGTTAGAGAAATTGCAAGCCTGGATAGAGGAAACATTTCCAAATAAAATACTTCAACAAAACAAAACATTTCAGATCCGACAACCAGGAGCGCTATGGTATAATAAACAGTTCGTCCAGATTTTGGATGATCCATGCTTTAGTCTCAACAAAATACACAACTTTGCGCAACGTTTTAAAGTTCTACAACTTCATCTTAACCAGGTACGGTAAAATTTTATAAAGATCTTGGGAAAAAACGGGTAAGCCATTTCTTTTTCAATTAAAACAATATCAGAAAACTTTGTGAGAAAATTCATTTGCTACAGATCTCTAGAACATACACAGAAATTTTTTTTGACTATTACGTGTCACTGAAAACTGCAACCTTTAAAATAAATCACCTGTAATTTTAAATTGTTTTCCTTATAAGTTAACAAAGATTCATTTATTATTACAGCAAATGTCCTGTAAAAAAGTTGTACACTAAAAATTAAATGTCACCTAATCATGTTTTCGACCTGTAAAATTACGGTAAATGTCCTGCTCCTTTTTGTTACAGGACATTTGCGTAATTTTACAGGAAATAATTTTTGCTGTGTAGCTTACGGTTAAAATGTAAGGGAAACGAGAAATTGGCTTCTGTCGTCATGTCATGCTTGTTTTCCAGCAATATCTTTGCAACTTTAAAACTTTGAAAATATCAAAATAAGTTTTTGGTATAAGGAATTTCAAAACCTTTGAAAATATGTAAAGTGTGTTGGGGTTCTTCGGCTCAAAAATTTGAAAATTGTAATGTGTCTCATATTTAGTGACGACGAAGACAGTTTTTTAAGATTATTATCTTAATCGTTGAAAAAAAAAATCTTTCAGTGGAAAAAAACTTTATTGATCTCCTACTGAGCAATTTTTGCCGAAAAATCTAAATTAATTTTTCAATAGTTTTAATCGTTCAAATACTTTAAGTAACGAGTTAAAAATGATTGGATTTTCTTTAGGTTCTATAATTGCAAGTTGAAATTCAATGATGATGCATTATTCTGATGCAGTTGTTAGAAATCTACTTAAAAACAGTTTCTAATTAGGTTAGTTGTGTGAATTAACCCAAAAATGTGGAGAAAAAAACTCCAAGGACATACTCGTATGCAGTACAGGGTTTACAAAATTTCCGAAATATTTAGACGACGTTAACTCATGATCCATGATGCTCTACTCTCCTGTTCCTAAAAGCTGAGTGAGAACAGAAAAAGAAGCCGATTTGGTCTTGAAACCAGTCTAAGTTATGATTATTTAAACAACCAAAGAGAACCCATTGTGGTAGAAAGGCATCACAAAAACCCAGCAGTCTGAAAAAATGATACAAATGAAGTAGTTATGTATATACCAATATTCTGGGAGATTTCATGCGATTTTCAGTGTTAACAGCATTTTAAAGAAAAGCAAAAGATGCCATATTGGATTTCAAGATGGCGTCAAAATGCGAAATTTCGTTTCTTCTTGTTTACCCGTTTCACTCAATACCAAAATTGTGGGACTTACATGCGAATTTGAGTCATTATCAGCATTTTGAAGTTAAGCAGAAGCCGCCATATTGGATTTCAAGATGGCGTCAAATAGCGAAGTTCGCTTTCTTCTAGTTAAGCCTTTTAACTCAACGCCAATTTGGGAGTTTAATGCGGTTTTCAGTGAAAATAAGTATTTTAAACTTAAACTGAAGCCGTCGTCTTGGATTTCAAGATGGCGTCAGATAGCTGAATTCGATTTCTACTTGTTTTGCCCTTTCACCTACTCTCAATCAGACTTGTAAACCATCGACATTTTCTCTGACAGTCGCAGTCATTTCATTGTTCGTGCCATCAAACGAATGCGACCAAACACTTGCCGAACAGTCGACTACCATCAAACGAAACGACATTTATTCTTCTTTGTGTGATTGTCGAACGAAATTTCGTGACTTGGTACACGAGAGCGATAATTTAATGGTCAAACGACCATCATTCCCGACAGTTTACGACATCGCCTATCTCTTTCACGCAGCAGAACTTACAGACTCAATAAGCAAATGCAATCTTTTCTATTCACTCCCTCCTGTTGAAAAAAAATTCGCCACTCTGCAGCGCCGGGTGATGTTTGGATGTGTTGGTCGAACAATGTGGAATGATTATTAATGCAAGAGCGATGAAAGTCAAACGACTAACCACAACAAAGATCAAAATTTCATTTGACATTTTTTCGCTCTCCGATCAAACGATTGCGCTCTCCATGATTGTCACGGACGATGCGTTGTGGATGTCTCCGAAAAAATTCAAACGATGGTGACCACTTACAAGCCTGCTGTCAATAGTGTAAGGGTTTTATGTGATTTTTAGTCATTTACAGCATTTTAAAGATCAGTGGAAGCCGCCATCTTAGATTTCAAAATGGCATCAGGTAGCGAAATTCGACTTATTCTATTTTAGCCATTTTATCCCATATCGATATTGTGAGGCTTTCATCTGATTTTCAGTGATTTACATAATTTTAAAGTTTAACGGAAGTCGCCATCTTAGATTTCAACATAGCGTTAGAAAACGAAATTCGACTTATTCTAGTATAGCCCTTTTGCCTCCTACCCAATATTTATATTTTGAGGATTCCATTCGATTTTTTGTAATTCACAACACTTTAAAGTTCAGTGGAAGACTCCATCTTGGATTTTAAGATGGCGTCAGAAAGCGAAGTTCGACTTCTACTCGAAATTCGATTTCTCCTAGTTTAGCCCAATACACATATTGTGGGGTTTTAATGCAATTTTAAATCCTTAAAAATATATAAAAAAAACTTGCTCATATTAGAGTTAAAACATTGCTTTTCATTATGGTTGAAGGAATACAAAAACTCGAAGAACTCACGGAATAAAAAAAAAAATTATGAATTTATGAAAGCTTTATAGAAGCTTTGGTGATCAAAATCAAAAGTTTTATCGAAGCCAAAAAAATAATCGTTATGACTGTTCTAGCCAAATTCCAAAAAGCCAAAATTTTAGCTTTTTTAGAGTTCTGGTGATGTATAGAATGCGCTTTAGCTTTTTATGAAGATTAATGCTGTAGCTCTAACAAAGTTGTGCTGACTATAATAAAGCTAAAATTGTTACTTGAGATTTGATTAAATGAATCCTGACTGAATTTAAATCTTCAAATATAAATTGTACAGTGATATTTAGTCTAGTTTCTTCTTCAAAATTCTATTTTTTTTAGCAAATGGAGTAGTTACTGTTTCGCATACATAATTTGAGATACAAAACCCTCAAATTGAAACATGTTACCTATACTACTTTTGTTCTACTCCACGGCTTTATCTAGTTTCCATTCCACAGGGCCTGAGTCTAAGCTCAACCAGAATACCAAAGTGCCCAATTTAAATCCGCCAAATTGGTGTGTAAAGAGCGAGTCGGCGAGGAGTTTGGCCTTTCTAACGAAGATCGCGCGAGTACGCGCGATAGCAATCATTATGATGAGGGAATAGTCCCAAAAAACAGTGGGGAAAGGAACAAATGGAACGAAGAATGATTGAAGTGTCATCAATATTCATGATATTCAGATTTTCGGAGGAATGGCTCCGCACCACACTTTCCCGGTGTTTCCTCGCTGAAACTTTACTCCTCGACATTTAGATCCGCCCTTCGGGCCTTTCCCCATTTCGCGCGCATATCTTATCGGAATAGGATACCATTTTTTACGGATTATAGGTTCTCCATCAGTAGAGAAACATCGACGGCGAAGTCGTCCGTCGTCTGGCCCTGTGGGAACATTCGCGAAAATCTAATTTTTCACTTTTGAATAGGCGTGAACAGAAATATCCTATAGAGGGACTTTTTTCCTTCTGCAGATGAATACTTAAAACGTCTGCCGATGCCAGGGTTCGATGGAAAATTTTCCATGAATTTTTCTTCCGGAAAAACTGCCTTGCCTCACACTTCACGCGATGCGTCGCTCGTAATTTAAATTCATTTTACTGCAATTTTTTGCCATCTCCAGCCGCCTTAAAATCGTGGGTAGTAAATCAGGGAGGGATGGTGCGAATAAATTTTATTCGCTCTCTGTATTCGATCGCTTCTCGTTCCAAGCTTATTACGAAATCATCATTATTAAGCGAAAATCAATGCCTTGGAGGCATCAAGATTTTTTTTTTTTTGGAAACACCCCTCCCGCCGATTGATGGATTGAAAGCCTTCTCTCTTGATGCCATCATTTAAATATTTTAATTAAAATCTCATCCACATGGAGCAGCGGCCAGCACTCTATCAATTTTCTTATCACTTGTCCTGAGTCAGATCTCACTGTTCTGAAGTATTTCCCATCAGTATTCCCTCGGTCTTAAGGATTTGAATAACATGGGAATAAAATTCGCATAATTTTTCACTCTCTCGAACTCCTGGAATCGTCCATCAACACCCACATCGATTCGTGAGAACCTCAAAAAGGCGCCCCCTCATGAAATGAATCATGATGATGCAACTCGAAACGAATCCAATCGCAGCAGGGGGGCATATCGAAAAGGGGGGTGCATCAATAATAATCTTGGAGCATTTTTTCCTCCTCAATCCCTTCCTCTTTTCCTCGAGCGCCAATAAATGCCGACGTTTGCAATCTGACAGCATTTATTATTTATTTTACGATAATTGTCATTATTGTTGTGGAGGAGCGAACCGGTTTAACGGGCTGCGGGCTACGATAGGATTCTGGTTTGGGGTACAATACCCAGTACTTGTATAGTAAAAAACGGGGGGAAATGACGTCCACTTCACGTGTTTGGTACAAAGGAATTAAAGTGCAATCCAACATGTTCGCGGAAATGTTTGCGGATTACGTACTAATGATAGGTCCACTTGTCTGTGATTGAACGAAATTTGGCAGCAATTGGTTGTTGTAGCATTGAATGGTTTTTTATGTTCTTTTTGGGAATCAGAGTTTTTTCGGGGTTGCCCGGACAATTCTTCATGCTTATTTATGATTAACTGCAAATCAATTGAATTATTTGCTCATTGAAATAAAATTCGAATGATTTGGGATTGTTTGTGTAATGAAGAGTTATTTTCAATTAATCTTTCATTTAACTATGACTCCTTCAGTGAACTTATACTAGTTGAGTTTTACAGATAACTAAGCTATGTTCTCAACATGCACGAATTTTCGTTTTCAACTTGTTTTGAAAATTTATGCCACGCTGTCCTTTCAACTCGCTTGTCGGTAATTTTTCACCTATTATAAGGGCCCGTTCAGATACCACGTGGAAAGAAAAATGAAATTTTTGACCCCCTCCTCCCCCTCCGTGGACAAGCATGGACATTTGGCTAACCCCTACCCCCCTCCCCGGATGTCCACGTGGACACATTTGAAAAAGTTTTTATTTTAAATACCTATAATTTGACAGTTAGAAAACACCACTTTTTGCCTTTTTGTTATAGAAATGGCTGATTTTGTAAAACCGATTAAGAATGTCCTGATATAAAAAAAATTAATTATCATATTTATCACTTGCTTTCAAGTAGCTACTTATTGTTTGAACTTAAACTGGAAAGTATGCCATTTGCCAGATTTTGTTTTAAACATCTCGGTAGTGAATTTTGAATAGGGCGAATGCGCCAAATGTAATCAAATGGAGTTATCAGCAAAGTGATAAAGTACGTTCGGAGACCTACATTTTGATGGTACAACGTTAAGTGAAAGATAATTAGTTTTCGAGAAGTAATGAAAACAAAATAATTTTTTTGCTGGGAGCTTATAAAGATGTCAAACTTTGAACGCGTTTTTCTCGAAACAGTGATGTTGGTGCATTTGCCGTATTCAAAATTCGATATCGATCTTAATATTTATTCACCTTTAGAAAATATTTTGAAAGTATGTTTGTCCACGTGGACATGACCCAAACCCCTACCCCCCTCTCCGTGGACAAGCGTGGACATTTCAATAACCCCTCCCCCCCCCCTCCTAAGTTGTCCACGTGGCATGTGAACGGCCCCTAAGCTGTCCTCACAAGAAGCTTATTTTTTTCAAGCAGATTTTCAAATAAATTTACCTGTTCTTATGATTAATGAACTAATTTTTTTATTATCCAGAATAGCACAAAATTAACTTTTCGCATTTTATCATAATTCAATAATTTTAGAACTCGTTCATCCAACTAATAGTAAAATTTTCTAAGCGTGCATAACTTTGACAATGTTTGTATTCAATCGTTTCGGTATTGTGAATTTAAATAAAAAATGGAGAAACGTCGCTGGTGAACTGGCAACAAAACACAGACTTACGACAATCTAGTACTTCACTTTTCTTCAAGTCGGAAGTCCGGACTTCCGAAGAAAAATTTAGTGCTGGCGCTATTATAATTCATGCCTTTGGTTTATAACGAAAACCCAGGCTCGTGATTGTAGGATCGAGTTAGGTACGTGGCAAATTCAAGCGCAGAATTTTTTTTTAAGGGTTCAAAACATTTTTAATAAAGCTAAGAAATAACCAGTTCACAAAAATACATTTAAAAGATTAAAAATAACCTATTTCCAAATTCTTTTAAAACTTGCTGCTTATTCTTCCATCTCAATTCAGATTCAAATATACATTTTTTAAACTATTTCAATGTGATGAATAAAGTTGATATAATTGAAAAATGAAACTTAACATTAGTTTACATAGTTTTCATTAACCTTAACCGAAATTTGATGATCGTTGCTATGCTCATAAAAAAAATTTTTTCTATATTAAAACACAAAATACTCTTGAGCCCTTAGACAACCCCAATAACTTGCACATTTTGCTAAAGCATCACTCCCAAAATAGGTTGGGAGTACCGCACGAGCAGCATCAAACTGCTATGGATACAGTTTGTTAGAGCCAAAGTGTTAATTTTCACACAAACTCGCTAGGCAAAGTGGAAAAATAACTCGATATCTCCTTAGCCAGACAGCTAAATATCTCGAGCCAAAGGTTGAGTGCCATCGTGCCAAGGAACATAAAATACCTTAACTATATGCCGGATTTTTGCTTCCTAAACTTTTTTTTCTTTCTCTTCCATCAGCAAAACTTCAAACTGAAGTTCGCCAGAGTAAAAGAATCTACAAAAGATGCCAGAACGAGTGCAGCATATACATGATCGACTTTTATGGTACTTTAAAAAAGCATTTATCATTCCCGGGACTTGTTCCCGAAAGCATCTGCTCGTTAACGAATATAGCTTTTTTTTTCTTACTGGGGTTCGTCTCCCATTCTCTCACCTTCCTCAATTCTGCCCAAATTGTTTAAAGGCAGGAACAGCTCCATACCTTTGAAGGTCTCTCGATGGTGGAAGTGTAATCTTCGAAATGGATTTCCGATTCCTCAATTTTCGAGCATTCAATAAAATCGTTTTAAAAAATCATTCGCATGATTACATGCGCCCCGCTCGCTGATAGACGGCCAGTCAGCCAGCCAGCCATTCACTCACTCGTTCTTGAATTTTGAATGTGTTTCCCTGCATCATTCCCCCATTTTCAACACTCCACACTGCACTGGTCTGGCGTCACCCCTCAAGTGGACGGTGGAAGTCTAAAGTGGATTTTTGGAAGGTCATAAGTGATTGACTAATCATTTCTAAATTTCCTTTTAATTAACATTAAGTAGTTGGAAGAGACTACTTATTTTACAAATAAAAAAATGAGTGAAAAAGAGGGAATTTCAACATATCAATCAACATGTTCAAAAAAGATTTGTGAAAACTATCAACAACTTAGTCTTCCTTTTTTTCAAAAATGTTTATATGTTTGACATAAAATATATTATGATAAAAATTGGTGAACAAATTCTTGAAAGAAAACATCAAATTTCGGTTTTTTTTTATTTTGTATAGTCATTTCTGACATATTTATGGTTCAAAGGACCATAACCTCGGTTATTTCATGAAAGAGTAAACCTGTATAGAAACCAGAAAACAAATTTGGCGGAGAAGGAGTAACATTAAATAAAGTTTTTTGTTCTTGAAATTTTCGGTTTATTATAATCTTACTACTAAATATATGCATAGTCCCTAATCCGTCTTAGATTTTTTTACCCGTTAGAGTTCTTGGAGTATCAATTTTACACTTATGACTAAAATCGCTAAATCCCTTTTGTTTCTCGCCCGAAAACCTCGTTATGTAACTCAAATATGTTGTTCAAATCCGAGAAAACGTCTTCGGAAAAAGTCTGAAGATCATCTACCAAATGCTAGAAAAACCAACAAAATGACCACAAATAAATATAAAAAAGTGTTGTAGAAACCGTACTTTTCAATCAATGAACCGTCAAAAATTTTTCAGTAAAAGTAGATAAACTTTGAAAAATGTATAAAAAGTTGACGTAATTTCACACATTTTTGCATCCTTAGATTCTCAAAATATGAAGCAAAGAATTGTAAACGAATTTTCAAAGGTATCTTACCGTTTCTTATTTAAGATTTTTGAGACACTAAGTAGGTTCTTTTAGCATTTGGTAGCTAATCTATTGACTTTTACCGAAGCATTTTTTTCGATTATTTTTCTTAGACTTTGAATAATGATATAATGAATTTCTGTTGCTGAATATTGTCTTAAAACATTTTTGAGATACATTACTAGCTATTTTAAGCGAGGAATGCCAAATTTACTCTGAGAGAATCAAGGTAACCGATATTACAGAAAAATTGTCATTTCACTGAACTTTGAGCAAATTTTCATCACAGAATCTGTGTCGCAGAACACAGAATTTTGGGAATATCACTTATTTTTAAATTTCGTACGTGTTCTTGAATTTTTTTATGTTATTATTTGGATTTCTATCTTTAGATTGGAAAAAAAGATAAGATTAGTAGAGTTTAGAGTGTCCTACCCGGGATTTCCCGACCGAGTATTCCCGGGAATGAAAAAAACTTCGAGAAATCCCGAATCCCGGGAAACGCTAGATAAATCCGGAAACTCCCGAAGCCAATAAAAAAGCTTAATTACTAAAAATTTACTCGATCTAAATTCGGAAAAAATGGATCAGATTGAGCAAGGAAATTGATTTTCTATTTCTAAATACAGATAATTCATTGAAATTAATAAAAAAGGCTTTTTGGTTCAAAAACTTTTAGAACATTCGTTTCGCAAACTGTTGACAGTAGCAAAATCATCAGCATAGAAATTACACGTTTTGAAACAAAAGAATAGTTATCCATCTAAAAATTACGACTTTTGAGGAATAAGCTGAAGTCTAGCTAACCAACTTCTATTTATCGATAGAGATATATATTTCTCAATTTTTGCAGCATGAATCAGACAAGTTTGTTGGTTAAAGTACTTATATTGTGTCTTGGGTTCTATAATCGCTAATTGATTTTTTTATTTTTTTTTTCATTTACGACATTTCACCATCCTTGTGGCATTCGTGTCTGCAAACAACTTTGAAATGTTTTGCAATACAAGAACCTAAAAAATTAAAAATACCGTATCGATAAGGTTAATCTTCATTTTCCATTTTCCCGGGATCCCGAGAATTCTCGGGAAAAGGATCGTCAGATTTCTCGATTCCCGGGAACGATAAAATGGCCGGAAATTGAAACTCTATCACAGTTAATGGATTTTGCTCAAATAAATTGTAAAAAAGCCCTAATTTTCATGATTTTTCGATGAAACTTATGGAAATAGCGTCACAGAAAACCATCACAGAATTTTGCAATCAATTCTAGTCACAAGAAGAGTACAATTTAATGGTTAAAAGTATTGTCAATTGCATGAATTTTTAGACTATTGAGAGAATCTGATTTGACAGATAACAATTCCGCACTCACTAACACCATCACATTCTTTATATAAACTATCATGTGCTAAAAGTTGAAAAGGGACTGTATGAAAAAAGGACCAACATCAGAGTTCAGTTACTTCAAATTATTTCAACTTTCATACGCACCGTTGCCGTCTTTAACAAACTTCGCAGATTGCACCTATTTAGACCCCCGTGCAAATAATTTGCGCGCAGTAAAATCTGCTGACAGTCCTATACATAGACAATGGCACATATCGATATTCTTTACATCTTTGGATAAAATTGAATTAAAAATAATTGCGACTGGTGTGTCAGTCGAAATTGTCATGGAATCCATAATTGTTTGGCTAATTTTTCAGTGATTCGAAAAACGCCCAAATAATGCATGATTTATTTGTTCCACTTACACTCTTGAAAGCGAATGTACAGAATGCATTCTGTTTTCTGTTCGTTTCTTTTCATTTGCACAGGAGTCTAAATAGGTGCATTTTCCGCAATAAGTATAAAAACTATAATTGTTAAAAACAATTTTGTAAAGTGCGAAAAACCACACATTAGATAAATGTCGAAGAAACTTCATGATTTCTGGCATGGATCGAGTAAGCATATCGATGCTCAAAATAAATAATTCTGTACAAATAGCGCAAATGCAATTTTCTTGAAAATTCATGTCGCATGAACTGGTTAAATTTCGAAGAATGCAAAGTCTTTAATGGTTAAGATATTTGAAGAAATTTGCATCATTTGAAGACCTGTCCAAATCAGAACTGGAAAAGCAGTCAAAAAAAAATGTTTTGAAATTTTGAAACTATTTGAAAACTAATAACTTTACAAGCCAGTTCTAAAGATTTAATCAATTACATCAGTGGTTTTTCAAAAAAAAAAAAATGTATGCACCACCCTCTTTGGGTAAAATATCGAGCCCACCGCTCCTCAACCTTTTTTTGCAGTTTCTGGATTTTTTAAATCTATCTATATTTTTGTTTACGAATAAACTGAGATTTTCCGTGTTGAATTATTCAGAGTTTCGGACAAAATATAGAAATAATTTCTATTCTAGGTATTTGCTGATTATTCCTTAAATTCAAGGTTTGGACACTTTGGACTCATTCGAATCTTGTTTAAAATTTTGCAATTTCGCTGTAAAAATTTACATAAGGACTTCAACTTCTGAGCTTCGTTGATTTATCTGTAACCAAATGATTCACAAGCTAAAAAAACCCATAAAAGTTTAAATCCAGCTCGATTCTCAAAGATTTGAAGGCAATATTCTACAATTTTTCAAACTTTATTCGTGAAATTTTCATAATTTTCTACGCTTTTAATCATAGATTGCATCCTATTTCAATAAATTCTATCTTTATTTATGTTTTCTCATTTTAAAGCATTATTGCCTTATAATGGATGCGAAATATTTATCAATTTACAAAAATATGCGACCTGTAATACAAATTGTGTAACCTACGAAATTTGTTGTTCGATTAAAGTTTCCTTTTTTGTTGAATTAGCTAATCGCCGTGATAAATTGTTTGTTTTTTTATCGACTTTTTTTCGGCGAATAAATTTTTGTAAAAATTGTGTATGTTGCAATCGCTAGATTAAGTAAGTTTAAAAAATATAGTAAAATGGTATATTATAGAAAATAAATTTAATTTAAGGTCCGCTGAAAAGGAGTGAAAAGTCAAAAGTAGCTCGAAACGTCCAGACCTACTCACTATGGGGTTTGAGGCGGCAAAAAGTCAATAACTGAACTTTTTTATTATTACTAGTTAATAACTTTATGTATTTAACTAAGGTATTCCCAGTTTTTCAACTCATTATCTTGAATACTGAACGTACCACAGGCATCAGACTTTGAAAAATTGAAAAAATTATATGATGTAGAGATAAATTTAAATCACATATATTTCTATGGAAAATATATTTTTCTCAAATTTTAAGTACACCATATGAAAGCTTATATTAAAAGCTATCTTTTGAACCATTCAAATTTTTTACACACTAAATTGATCTATGATAAAAATGAGTAAATAATTAACTTATTCAAAAGTCAAAAACTTTAAAGCCTTGCCAAAGAAATCCCCGCATTTCCCCATACACTTTTCACTATCAAAATCTAGTATAAAGTCCTTAAACTGCAATGAAAGAGATCCAGGCACCTTAAAGCACCGTTTTTTGAGTTATAGTCAAATAAAGCTGAAAATATCATGCAAATGGGTAATTTTTACTCATTAATGAGTATAAACTCAACAAAGTAGTCGTTGGTTTGTCAAAAAAAATGTTTTTCATTATTGATCAATCAATTCGCACATTTTTCTCTTAAGTTTCATGAAATATCTTGATGTTATTTATCATTCAATGATCCAATTAGTCCAAAACCCGGTTAAAAATAAAAAATAAAATATATATAAATAAAATATAGAAATCTATATAAAATATAGAAATAAAAAGTAGGGTCAAAAATAACACCAAGCATCGTACTTTAAAAGTTATTTATACAAAATGTTTGTTAGAATTTATTTTAAGTTATTTAAAATAGTAATTTTCATACAAAATTTTTAAAAATAACAAAATAGTCTAAAACACCTAATCATACTTTTTGCCGCCTCATAGTGCAACTGGCAAGTAATTTTGTAATTAATTATTCGCCAAAAAAGTCGATAATAAAAACAGACAGTTTTCTTTTTCATAAGGCGTTCATAAAATTAACAAATAAGGCTTAAAAGATTCACAGAAAGAAAAGTAGTTTTTTTAAATTCAGTCTTGTTCTTTTCATTGATTTGGTTCTTAGTTTTGCATATTTCACTCTCGAATGGTTGTTAGAATTTTACAAAAATCATTGTGTAAAAATCAGAGGCATTTTACCGGAAAAGCCCAACAATATTGCATACAAATAGTGTACTTTCCCCAACATATCGCTGAGTTAGTTGGTGAAAATGGAAGAAGTAAGCATTGGAGATGGTTTTCCCCATACTTCCGAATCGTGGAAAAAACTGGGTGGAAACCGGGTCCGGTGGACAAAACTTTGGACCGGAAAAACATGCGTGCCTACGCTAGTAGATAAACTGTCTCAGTTCGGGATGTGGCCAAAAAAGTGGGATCCCCTCTTAGCATCGTGCCAAGGTTCGTTTTGATTGCTTTGATTTTGTTGAATCATTCAACCAAGTAGGGTTCCAACACAATAGAGTGAAGCTTAGACACTTTTAAAAAATTTGTTTATAAGAAACGATTCATAGTTACACAAAAATCACTAGAAAGATAAAATAAAACGCTTCTTTGGGCTCAACTTGATTTTTTTTTAGCGATTTTTTTCAGAGGAAAATATCTTTCTGTTAGAGTGACTAGCAGATTCGATTGAACGAAGCCAAAACAAAGACCGAGAAAAAGCTTCATCGTCAAGGGTTCCAACCAAACAGCGGATACGAGAGATTCCTCTGGAAGGTTTTTGAAAGGAACAAAAGATTTAGAAGTTCACTTCAAGGAAACAGAATGATTAGAAGTAGTTCGCCACTGGCTATTCCAAACAGCAATGGAAAGGAAGAAAGTTCAAACAGCTTTGCTCCTCAAATGGGAATATGTACTACAACTTCCTCCAGTCCAGTTGGGAGGCGACAATCGTTCAAAGTCCAGTCCAGTCCATTTGAGTCAGTGCCAGTCGTCGTCCATCGTTGTGGATCGAACTCTTGACCGGTGCAAATTCTCCCATAGTCATAACAATAAGCCAGTCATAAATCAAATTGCTAAAACATATTAGATCCAGCGAGGGTGAGAGAGACTGAAGGAATAAGAAGATGTGAGGCGGAGCCGAAGATGGAAAGAAAAAGGTCATTCTTCTTGATTGTATTCCAGCTGTTAAAATTGATTACTTCTTTGAATGGTCTGAGGAAAGACGACTGGCTGACTGCCTGGCTTCGGTCAGCATCCAGTCTTTAGGTGGTTAGACGTTTGGTCATCAAAATTAAGGGAACAATTTTATTCCTTTCCAGGAATGAACTGGAATCATTTTTAAATTCTTTTTAGATGAAAAGCAAACTTTAAAAATATACAAAAAAAAAACAGATTGAGGATTGAATGTTTCATTCAAAATCCAGAATCCAGAGTGTGTTTTACTAAGTATACTTCTAAGGAGACTCACCTTCGCCATTGGCTGCTGGGTGGAACTCGAACGGAACGGACCGATTGCCAACGGTGGACGCGAGCGACGTCGGTGGCCATAGGTTCCGATGGGTTGGCGGTGGCAGCGGCGCGATTGACGACGACAACGATGACGACGCACCGAGGTTGCCACCAGGTCCCATTAAACGGCCATTGCCGCTGGGCCCCAACATGCCTTCCTGGCACGGCGCACTGCAAAGTTAGGAAAGATGAAAAGGGAAATTTAGTTCAAAAGTTATAAAAAGATTGATTTGTAAAATTTACATATTTTTGTGTAAAATGTACACATTTCTGTGTAAAATTTATTCAATTTTATGTGTAAAATTTATTCAAAATAATGATAAGTTTGTATAAATATGACAGAAGTTCTCAAGATTACGTTTATGGCTCGAAGGACCAAAACGTGGCAACGTGAATCGGCTCTAACTTGGCCTTTTGAACAGAAACTTCCAGATATTATCACTTCCGATGGGCGTCAGCGGTTCAAATGTTACAACGAAAAAAAAAACCAATACTCCCGGTACTTCTTTGAATATTGTTCTACGACGATAAGCCGCAGCAAAAGGGCATGAACTTTTTGACTTTTGTTTTGCGTACCTATCTTTCTGCTTTTTTACCATTTGTTGAATTATTCTTCCTTCAAGGATGTTTTTCTGGTTGTGGGTTGTGTTGCGGCTTTCAGCATGTTTGTTTTCATTTGTACACTTTTTTTCGTCTTCAACTTTTGCTTGAGTTGTGTTTTTGCGGAAGAGCGAATTTCTTCCCGGACCAAATGCAACGCAATGCAACGCGCGATAAAAAAAAGGGTTGCGTAAAACCGCGAGCGCGGGAAATGCGATAATTTTTTCGAAATTTGTTTTCTGCTGTTGTTGTTTGTTGTCATTCTCTGAATCGCTAATGGGCAACGGCTTTGGATTGTGTAAACAAGACGAATAATAATTCCGAATGCAAATATTTGATCCTCCGAGGAAGGGTGCTGGTGCCGACTGTAAGGCCATCTAAGCTCTTGAGGTTTGGTTTTTAAAGGCAAAAGAAACAGAAGCAAGGCTTCAAGACTCATACCCCTTAATTTTTATTTTTAATTTAAATGAGAGTAACAATGTAACACAATTGTTCCGATATGCAAATTCAAAATTTATGTTTGAACTCAGAATTTTTGTTTTAGTTGTAGTTTTCCTGAGTAAACAATTTTCTCTGACTTTATTCTTATGATAAACAATTTTTCTTCGTTCAACACAAATCAAAACTCATAAATAAAGCGTTTGTCTTCTATGAAAAAAGGAGAGACCTTTTGAGGTGAAAAATCTTGAGAAGTTTTCTCAAACATTCCTTAACCTAGAAGTAAACAACAAGTGACCGGAAGTCTCGGCATATTTTACGTGATCACGCATCTTCAATGAACAAGTGAGATGCATGGTATTACAATCACGAAGAATAAAAACCTACATTACATTCACGCTTCGCTTCAAAACACCCCGAAGAGTGTCCAGGTTGTAGGAAAGGGGATAAAAATGTTCGCCTCTCGCGCTACCATAAATCTCAAACCCGTCCATGGATGGTAAAATTTACGACCCGTGCGATGCGACGAGTTGGGGTGTTGAAAACTATTCACCAAACGACGAGAGACAAGAATCGGAAAAGTTAAAGAGATTGGTAAGAGTGATTTTCAAAACTTTTTTTTTTATCAAATCAAGATTATTTTTGATTCAATGTGAAATGTTTTGAGGATTTCAATCACAATGGAATGACATATTTTCGTAAAATGAATAAACCGTTTTTGTTCGTTTATACATAAGGGTGGAATAAATATGAAATTCATCTTTTGTCACCCCCTTAGATTTTTTATTATCCCGATGGTGGAAATTAATTAAGTTATCGGTGTTTTATTGAATTAGCTCAAATTTCAAATCCTTCTCGTGTCACTCGGAGTTGGATCATCGCAAGGGGGGGATAATAAAAAAAATAAACTAATAAATTGGAATGAGTTGTATGAAAGCTTGCATGCAATAAGATTGCATACTATATCGTTGCACAAAACCCTTAAATCAAGTAATTTTCTTTCGAAAAAATCAATCAATAAAATCCAACATACAAAAGGTGATAAAACTCTCATCTTCCATAATTTGTTTTTTTGCTTTTGAGATCTCTCGGATTTTTGATAAATCATCCGAAATTTCCATTAAATAGTTAAAACTTTATTTATTCCCCCCTTTAGGTTCTTTGGAAATTTCTAAGGGAGGGTGAAAAAAGAAGAAATTAATATTTTTCCCGGCCGAAATTTTTTTTAAATGTTCTATCTCATATAACTAGTTTTTTTTTGTGCAAGGTGAATTGTTTGCAAGTTTGGGTGCAATCTGTTTCAATTTTTTGAAAATTTGGATTATTTTTTATAATCTCCCCCTCGGGATGTTTCTACTCCAAGTGACAGAAGAAGGATTAGAAATTTGTTCCGAGCTGATATCATTTGACAAAACGTCTCTAGGCGTCAAATTTGTTACATTAATTGAAACAAGCTAAAAGAATAGTACAATTCAGTTACTGAAGTTGAAAAGGACATTAACAATCGAACATAAATATTTTAATTTGTTCAGATAAGGCCAACGTTTCTTTGAAAAATTATTAAGAAAAATTATAGTGCTACGATTGAAAGCTCCAACTCTTCGTGCTCGTGTTGAGATTGTGAGAGATTTTTAAAATTAAAAACGTTTGCTCTTATTAGTTAACAATAAGAGAAGATTATGAAGAATAGGTCACAAAAACAATCTAGATTTCTATACTAGGTTCTAGAAGTTATGAACTAAACAATTTGTTACCATATCCTGAAAAAAATGAGATCATATTTCATAATATTTAGCACATACTGGGAAAACCTGGATGATTCCAGCCATCCAAATACCGTCAATAAGTTGCAGATTGTGAAAATTTCCTGGCAGTCATGAATTTTTCTTTTATTTTTTTTTCCTATTTAAAATCCATTTTTTGTTCATTTTCTTCTAACTATTTTTCGTGAAATATTCATGGCTCAGTTTAAAGATGATTCGAGAAATAAAAGGTTTTGCCTTTTTTGCTGAGCAAGCATACCATGTATGATAAAACACTGGATTTCAAAACGATTTTTTCATAACTGTGTAAATATAATACCTTTCTATACAAATTATTATTTCCGATTTGTTCGTATTCGATTTGTGTACAAACCTGTTAAATGAGACATCAGTAAGCATGGTTTTCACAATTAAATTTGAGTAGGCGTTGACTCTCGTGGACGTCAAAAGTTTTCGTTACGTGAAAAAGTCGTTCTAACTGAGGAAGAGAAAAGTTTCAATATGGAAGAACCAGTATAAATTCCATTTGAAAATAACCCCAAAGGTGTTCTAAATTTTGGAGTGTGCCGTAGCAATATAAATAAATCTACAGGATGTGGGAAGAAACGAATCAGATGTAGAAACTTCGGTTGCAGTAGAATCAAAAATCAAAGCAGCATCAGCCTGGATCCTACCAACTTTTCATGTATGGTTCCGAACCAGCGATGAATGTGTCCTGCCGCGACGATAACCTATTTGGTGAAATCCAACTTTTTTTACGGTTTAAGACATTTGCATTGTATGATTTTTATTTAAAGTTTTTGTACATAAAGCATAAAACGTTTGGTAGGGAACTCCACGCTTTATTCCTCCACTTGTTCCAGTATTTTTTACGGTATTTACCAAATGGCCGTAGAAATCTGTGCAATGCATATTTAAATGTAACAGATATCACGTTGAAAAGCCTTCCATTTTACAATACGATTACATATTTTGGCTATGTTGAAGAAGAAGAAGAAGAAGATAAAGGTATGGTTTTAACAATCAATACGTCTTATCATTTTCAATGCAAACACTCTAAAAATGTCTTAGGTAACGTCTTTTTGATGGTGATCGCTGTTCTGGAATAAACCGTTAATGACCGAAAGTGGCATATCCTACACAGCAAAAAAATTCTAAAAGTATACGGAATCTAAAACACGAGTAGTCTAATTTTTTACAAGTGTAAATCGACGACGATGTAATTTTCAACTCCTTTTGATGTAATTTTAGTCTTTTTTGTGAAGTGAATAGAAATACATTGTTTTGCTATAATTTTACATTCCGTGATGTAAAAATCAAGCGGTCAATGAATTTTATATCACAAACAGTGTAAAATTGTATGTTTGATTTAAAATTAAAAGGAAATGTGAAACTTGTGTGGCGCGCGTCGGTTAAAAAGTAAACAAGTAAGAAAAATATTCGAAAACGAGTCGTAGGCGTAGCTCTAGCATTTCCAGAATCCTTCAAAAGCTGGTAGGTCCATAATAATGTCATATTGACAAAAGAATGCTGTTGAAATTAATCAGTTTTCTCTCCATTGCAGCAAGATAAGATTTTTCGCAGCGGCAGGGATTTTTCGGAGAAATTTTCGTCAGGCGGAGGTGACGCTGACCGAAAAATGATGGTGTTCTGGGACGAATCGAGGATCCTGGTGACGGCCATCTGTACAACATCACCGTGCTGGGAATCATCGGATGAAACAAAAATTGCAGGCTGACAGTGTGCGTGATGATGTATGTCTTTTTAGGTTATTTTTGGAAATATATGCGAAATTAAAATTTTAAAAGCAGCGTATTCATTCATAGACAACTGAATACTGACTGAATATTTAGCAAAGATGTCTAATATTTACGGTAATAAATCTTGAAATTTACATCCCCATGTATTTTTACACGACGGCTTTCGTCGCCCGATTTCGTGCATTGTTTTCGATCTAAATTTACACGCCTCAAAAATTACATTCTTGAAAAAAATACATCGTGATAGAATTTTACATCAAAATCGATGTTCCGTTTTCGTGCATCGTTTTCGGTCTAAAATTACACGAATTTTTCTTGCTGTGTAGATGGTGTCAGTTTTGAGTTGATTGAATTTTGCTGAGCATGATTTGATCAATCATCTCTCGCTCAACGCTTTACTCGGAAGCAAAGGTTGCTTTGAGGCAGCGAAAACGACAAAACCGATGACGCTCTCAACAAGGCCCGCCTTCATGAAGCAATATACATTCGAGGCAGCGAATCCAAAAAACCAAACTAATGGCTCTCACTCATCTTCTGTTAGGGGAACATGCCCTATTATGCGCCACCTAAGCGAATCGCTGATTTTCTATGTATTCCACGTACAAATTGTGTTAAAAATGGGTGCAATCGTTGAAGAAAATTGTTTTCTACAAATGCCTATGATTTTTTATTACTCAAATGACTATAGTTGCTTCAAAAACTTGATTTTTAAAAACCTTATTCAAAGCCACAGAACAAAACTGTGTTGCAAATACGCGCCGCCGTGTATTCAATATGCGCCTAGCAGCCGAACACACCCGAAAGCAGCCGAAGACCGAAAACACACCAATACTTACAGACACTTTGAATGAAAATAAAATCAAAGTGGACTAATCAAAATTTAAAAAAAATATATAAGTTGATTTTTTGGGCTGAATTAACGCTCAAAACAAGGTTTTAGACTTTTTGTTCATTTTCAATGAAAATTGGCCTTTTTGAAAAATTAATGCTATTTCCAGCCTACTATGATTGGCGCGTTATAACGAGCGCATGGGCCGTGATAAAACATACCCATAAAAAGCATACCATAGCGAGTTCGGTATAATTTTTTAGCATTAAATCGTAGTTTAGATTCTCCTCTATCGATGTGTCAGAAAATATTGTCTTATTCGTTTTTCTCTGCTTGGTGACACCTTATTGAAAGTGCTTTAAAATTTAGATCGAAATGAAGAAAAACCTAAATTGTGGAATTATCACGACACAGGAGCATTTTAAGGAAAAATTCATACTTGCCATGACCAATCACAGCATTTAGAACAAATTGGTAATATTTTGCATGCTTAAAATGCTTCAGATTCTTCAAAACAAGGGTGGCGCGTATTAGCCACATGGGGCGTTATATGAACTTTTCCCCTACAACAACCTTGAGGGAACCGAATTCAAAAGGCAGAGCAAACCCGAGTCTTCTCGTTTGTGCCAGGATCGAATGCGTGAGGTTTTTCTGCTATTGCTATTATTGCACAGCAACTGCACACAGGCAGCTAGTTTTTTCATTTCTTTTTCTTCCCCCCTCTTTGCACCATACGTTGCGGGCCTGTGCAATGAAAAAAGTTCGGTTGTTTTGTTGTTGCCTCAACCTTTGTGGCGAGGTTGAAGATGTTCTCATCAACGACAGCTATCGGCTGGAGTTATTCAAATTCAACAACGTAAATGAATATGTACGCCTCGTCTTCTTCATGCATCATGTAGCAACCGAACGTTGAGAGAGTTCGTTCGGAGCAGCAAACGAATAGTATCTTTCAGAGCAGATCCTCCTCATGGGGGGAGGTTTGAATGAATGTATATGTAACGCCTCCTGTATAGCTATGCGAAGCCTCAAAGCGTGTATTTTGAATGCCTCTGATGAGAAAATTGGTGAGGATTTCAATCACTGGTCTCAAGTCTCACCTTTTTAATCTTTCGTCATACATAATGTTTCATCTCACTTTCTAACACGTCGTTTCGCTTCCTTATGTCGCACACATCAATCCGACCAGACCACTCATGTCTCACATTTCACGTCTCATGTCTCGCATCTCGTGCCTGGTTTTCGTTTAAGCTAGGCACGTCCCATGCATCACATCATTTTCTTGAGTCTTATTTTAACTTCTCACGTTTTACATCTCACGCCTCATGTCTCACCTCTCACGTCTCTCATCTTACGTTTAGCATCGTTCATTCAACACATCACTTTTCAAATCACACCTTCGCACATCTCACGTATCCCATGTTCATAAATGGGATACGTGAGATGTGTTTTTATGTCTCATGCCCAGGCTTCTTCGATTCTCTTGATTTTTGCTCACTTTTTCTCATCTACTTGTCAAACGCCTGAGAGAAATATGCTCTTTCAAACTCAAAGCGATCAAGTTGCCCACATTTTATTGTAGAGCATTTCAATCACACAGTCACCTTAATAATATCATTTTCGCATGAAGAAATGTCCATCAGCTTCTCAGTTACTGGCTGAGAAATCGACAACAAAGTTGTGATGCTTCGGTTATGATTTATTTCAGCACTAGCAGACCCGGTGTGCTTAGCTACATGTCTCTCAGCAGCCGATAATTAAATGGGCTTTAAAAATGGACTCACAATTTTTTGGAGCGAAAAAGTTGACTAAATATCTACTTTTGATCAAGATGAGCAAAATGAAGCCTGCTCATGCCTGATGTCTGATTATCTCACGTCTAATGTCTTGCATCTAAACATTTGCTCGATGTCTTGATAAACATTGCCGCCGACACATAAATTGCTCCCATCAAGCTTTATACGACAGAGTAACGCGTCTTTAAAAGAATGATCAGAAAAGAATTAGGCTTCATATAAGCGAGCACGTTATCCAAACAAACGGGAAAATTGTGCCTAACGCGTCTTTAAAAGAATGATACACGCAAAATAGTTAATTGATTAACTTTACAGGATTTTTCACGTAAAATAAGATTTGGTAGCATAACATCATTCTACGTGTGTCTTGTAAAAACTCTCCAACCGCACGGAAATTCTTATTAGAAAAGAAAATTTTCAGCCAGTTGATTTTGTTAGCTGTAGCTGAAAAATGTTTTGTCTGTTGACAAACGGATTTGTTTAGTTCTCATCAGCAAAAATTAGAAGATTTCCATTTGTCCTCCATCTTCCAGAAGAGGAACCCCTTTATCTAGGAGGATTTTATTGCTTTTAGCTTTGTCTCCTGGTGAGTGATAACAAAGCTCAATTATAATTAGTTAACATATGATTTTTCATCTTAAAGCAATCGCTGTGAATGCAGTGACCTTCCGTTGGAACTGGTAATGGTAACTCGTTCTTTGGTAGGAGTCCTACTGAAGAACGGCCCGGGTTATATTTTTGTGTTTAGTGTTGTGTGTGATAAATTTAATTCGCGATAAAACTTATTTTATTTTAACTCAATAACTAAAAATAAATTTAAAAAAAAACAGTAAAGAAGATCCAAATATCATTTCGATACTTAACAAATTTCATGTTTTGCATCCTCAAAACATGTTGAAAGCACTAAAAATTCACGTGAGTTGTAAGTGATGTTCATAGAGAAAAAAATCCTATTATGGAAACGTTTACTTAGTATACGCAGCGCACTAGATTGGACTGCGCACTCATGGCTGCGACATTTGTGTGAACTCGTACATTTGTGCGACCTGTCAAATCAGTGTAAAATCTATCGGAGTTCTACACGCTAACCGCTTTTCAGTCAACCTTTGTACGGATAACTGTGACTGCAAAACATTCCCCAAAACCAATTTTCAATAAAAGGGAAAATATTTTATTCGTACAAGTTAAGTGACAATGAATTGGAAATAAAAATGTTCTTTTTCACGTAGTAGCTGTGTGCAGAATATTTTGCGTGTATGTATACGAAGCAAGCTACTAATTTATCTGATATTATGGAAATTTACTGCCAGCAGATCAGTTCTCTGAATCAACTTTGAAATCTGTCTTTTCCGAGTATTTTACCATTCCTCAAAAAGTGATTTTCCAATTATAAATCCAATAATAAAAAGAGAGAAGCTAATCGTTCACTTTAGCGAGTTATTCATATCAACTTATTCAAAGCAATACACACATTAACGACCCCCGGCCGCTAAGCCAATTAATGTTGGTAAACTTTGGATCGCAATCGTTTCCGTTTGATCTTTTCAATTTCTTTTGAGAAGGAACAAAAACAAAGGAAGTTTAAAAAAAAGGTATGCAAACATGAACCTGACCTAGTCGAAAAGTGCAACAACTGCAACGGCGCACGGGACGACGACGCCTGCGGAATATAACCGAAACTTCACAGGAAACCGTGAAAAGATAGCGATTGCTAAAAACTAGCGAAGTGCAGCGGGAAACAAACCTGAATTTCCGCGTGTTGCATTTTTCTTCCGTCATCGTCATCGTCGGAACCGGTTGATTCTAACATTGGGAATTTGCCCGGCTGCCATCTCCAAACCCTTCTTGCTTCAGAAACGCGAAGGGCGAGGTGCAAAAAGTGCAACGCGGCTGGTGGCCGACCACCAAAAGTCGTCCCCCTTTGCTTCGGAGCTCTCCACCACACATAGTACATACCTAAGTGAATAGAGGGATTGAAGAATTATCTTAATCTAAAATCGCCAGAAGCGCTCTGCTCGATGAGCATTCCAGTGGACCTTCCTTCCTCATCAACGACCTCTGCACCACGTCGAGCGAGCGAGCGAATGAACGAACGACGAACGGATTAAACAATGCAGTTATTCTTTTTGTGTGCGGTGTGCCTCCTTTCGGGCAGGGAGAACGATTCTGCACTTTTATTTCGTGATGTGATTTAACGGATTTAACAGTACGGGCCACAGCTGGAGGACTTCGCCTCCACTAACAATTCTAGTAGGTACCTAGGTCGGGTTTGTTTGAATTGGGGAAAAAATCGCACTGGAACTATCTCACCTTGCCAATCAACAACGTGCACCCACCCACACTGTCTATCGAATTCATTCTCGGGACAATCGGGACATCGAGGCCGAACGAGCGAATTCGGCTCGACGAAACATAAGAGACCGTCCCATTGTTTGTTCTATTGTTGTTTGCGATCCTGCCGATCCGAACGAACGCCTGGAGCTGAAAATCCCAGGGACCCCCACCAATCGATTTTCTCTAGTCGTTTTCCGTGAGCATTCCGACAACCTAACATATACAGTCGGTCCGGGGAGTGATCATTGGCCAACGAGCGAACGAGGACCATTTTTGCATAATTGCGCGTACGTTCGGGTGGAACACAAAATTTATGTTTGCTTTCTTTTATTTTCCCGGGAGGCCGGAAAAGCGTACGTACACTCACACATAGAACTCACCACCAATCCGGTTGAAATAACAAAAAAGAGCGCTGCCGTAAAATTCATTCGTACAATCTTTAGCCTGGGCTGGGGATTTTCCTTTTTCCCTGTTAACTGAAAAACTACGGAGCAGAGTGGAATACCGTAAGCTGGCGGGATTTGACCTACATGTCAAATGAAAATTTTCCAAAATACTTGAAAGATACACAGAAAATAACAAAAAAGGTAAAATTTATCGAGATAGCTAGTTGAACGCTCGTGGAAGACGAAAAGGTAACTTTTACCTTTTCGAGGTGAAACTCACCTCACAGTGAGGTAAAGCTAACTGAATCGAGCTGGAAAAAGGCCTATTGTTTACGAAAAAAAGGTTAATCTTACCTCGTAGCGAGGTGAAGTTCACCTGAATTGACCTGATAAAAAAACATTTCACCTACCACCTACCAAATACATTTCACCTAGAAAAAAGGAAAATCCAGAAAAGGTAAAACTTATCTCGTAGCGAGGTGAAGTTGACCTGGATTAAGCTAAACAAAACGGTACAATTCACCTCGAAAAAAGTAACTATTTGCCGAGCCCGTTTATTGAGATTAAGCTGTTTTGTCATTCAGGAACAAGTTTTGCTTGGTGCCAAATGTTTGAAAATCGGAACAGAATGGTAAGTGTTTTCTTAGATATCAATTGATTTTGCTGCTTTTCGTCAGTAGTTCATTGCTTTTGTTTCAGATTGGCCCACAGAGCTTCGAGGTCTATTCCACGTAATTTTCCAGATATCCTTCCGGAAAAGCCGGACCTGACCTGATTAGTTAACGCAAACGGAATTTCCACGAGCCTGTTGAAAAAAGGGCATGCCTCAACAATACATTTTCATAATAAATATAAGATCAAAGTCCCTATTTATCTGAAATAAATATAATTTTTTTTGATTAATTTTGTTTTTGTTTTATTTTTATCTAAGAAACCAACCAAACTAACTATAATAGCATTTACCTTTTAAATCAGTGAATGGGAAAACGGTATTATTTACTGTTTTGCTAAGTGAGTGCGAAAAAGGTAAAATTTATTTTTTTTCTAGGTGAATGAAAAAAAGGTAAAATTTACCTCGAATGAAGGGTGGAAAAAATGCACCTCGCTTTCGGTAAATTTTACCTTTTTTTTATTTTCCGTGTATTGTTTTACACTGTTAAGAGCACCTGTATCCGTGGTCTATACTTGGGTGTAATTTGTACATGAATTAGATCAATGGAACTAGCTTTAATTCAGCGGAAAAACTGGCAACCCCTCTCGTGTTCCATTATCTGTCAAACGATTTAGAACTGCGTCAAATTGTTTTGAAACCAATCCTTAGAGCACCTGTATCCGTGGTCCAAACAGCCGGTTTAGACTCAAATTCCGACCCAAGAAACCACATTGTTTATCTATTATACTAGTTTCAACTCAACTTTTTTTAGAACTGGTATAAGGAATGATCCAAAACTGATGAGATTTGGATCCAATTTGACGGAGTTCTAAACAGTTTGACAGTTACTGGAACAGGTGTGGGGTTGTCAGTTTTTTCACTGGATTGGATCTTTTTTCGTTGGTCCAATTGTTGTATAAATTAGACTCAAGAATAGACCACGGATACAGGTGCTCTTATACCAGTTATAAAAATAGTTGCGCTGAATCTGGTATAACGAACTACGGATGTGGTTGCTTGGGTCGTAACTTGGGTCTTAACCGGCTGTTTGGACCATGATTCAGGTGCTCTTAGAGTACCTGTATCCGTGATCTATTCTTGGGTCTAATTTATACGAGAATTGGACCTAAAAAATTAGATCCAATCCATGAATAAAGTGGCAACCCCATTCGGGATCTTTTGACTGTCAAATGGTTTAGAACTGCGTAAAATTGGATTGATATCTGCTCAGTTTTGAACCAATAATTATACCAGTTGTAAAACAAGTTGAATTGAAACTGGTATAATGGATCACCAGTGCTTTGGTCAGAATTTGGGTTTAAGAGCATATGTATTTGTGGTCTATTCTTGGGTCTAATTTATACAAGAATTTAACCAACGAAATTAGATCCGCTCCAATGAAAAAACTGGCAACTGCACTCGTGTTCCATTACCTGTCAAACGGTTCAGAACTGCGTCAAATTGGATCCAAATCTCATCAATTTTGGATAAATCCTTAAACCAGTTCTAAAAAAAGTTGAGTTGAAACTGGTATAATGGATCACCAGTGCGGTTGCTCGAGTCGGAATTTGGGTCTAACCGGCTGTTTGGACCACGGATACAGATGCTCTAAATCGGCTGTTTGGACCACGGATACAGGTGCTCTTAAGGATCGAACTTATCGAGGCAACCAGCAGTAAACTTGGCTTTGATCAAAGTAATCGCATTAGTTCAAAAAACATTTCATTCCGCTATTATGGAAGTTCATAAGTTATTTTTTACAACCTGCTAGTAAGTTTTGAAGCTTAGGACATGGAAGCCGAAAAAAGGGAAAAAATTGTGCACAGTGATTTGAAAAATCCATTGTCCATAGTCTGCATCAAGGCTATCTAAACAGCTGGAATTGCCCAGAAATACCGTATGGCGCGTTATCAAACGGTATAAGGACCCGATCAGGAGAGAAAAACTAAATTATATCAAGATGAGATATTTTGATACTATTTTTTTCCTATCTAAATGAGTTATTATTCAGTATTCGTAGGATGTTAAAATATCTCAAATTATATCAAAAAATCTTTGCGGTCATAGCTAAATTATATCAATTTAAGATATGCTCCTTTCAAGATTATATCTCGTTCAGATAGCATAGTTTGATATTGGGCAGAACAAAACCTATCAAAATTATAACTTATCAGGATATGAGTGCTACGAGAAAATTTTCTAGTGGGATGTCAACAAACTACATTATTTGCTAAAACCATGCCCCATTTTTGGTTTCCACAAAATTGGATTCAATTTTATGGATCTGTTGAGCGAAACTCATTATTGTACGGTTTGGGCTGTTAACTTCGATGTCCGTGTTTCAGAAAAAGTTGTACGTATATCAAAATAAGATATAATCATTTTATTTTAGGACAATCAGAAAAAAATCTTGATAATTGAAAATGAGCTCAACCCCAATCAAGTCTGTCAATCAGAATAAGATATAATTCGGATTGGAGAAACCCAAAATCGAAAATTTGGAGTACTTAATTATAACTGAATCAGATGTAAATATCTTGGTGAGATATGTTTGAGTTATTATTTTGATATGCTCTCCTGATCGGGGAAACATTGACGACGATTTGGAAGCCTCAAGCCCATCGTCGGAGTGGAACTGTCGACCGTAAACTGCGTGGTAAGATTTTGAGGACGATTAAGAGGAACTCCAAATGTTGGACCGTGATTTGGCCAGAAAATTCGGTGCTGCTCATAGAATCGTAAGAAGAATTCGACTCCGGGAAGAAATAAAGTCGTATCAACACTGCAAACAGCCAAATCGAACCATAAAACAGTGTTGCGTGGGATTTAAGCCCACAGGTTGGGTTTCTAGATTGAGCGTGTAGGAAAAAAGCGGCAAACGTCAGATGGAAAAATAACGGAAAATTATTGTGTTTCGGAATCTCGTGGTAACGTGTTTGAGCGTTTTTTCAATCTTTTGAATTGAATCGTGTTTAAGTTGGATATTCTTCTCTCAAAGTAAGTTTCTCTTGTAATCATACAATTACATTGTACTCATGTGTTGGTTTCCATCAGCTTAAAAAGGCAACGCATTTGCGTAAGAGCTTCCGGACATAAATTAGGCGATCCTATTAGTCGCAAGTAAGTTTCATTTCCTAGTAAAGTTGTCCTCAATCTAATTCAAATAAATTTGTTTAGGTATTAGCCTTTGTATCCGACGTAGCACTCGCTAGATACAGGCAATAGCTAAGGGGAACTATTTGTAAGTAGTTAAACTCGATATTCATATGCATTGTCATGCATCAAAATTACTACGTAAAATCCAGACAAACAGAGTAGTGTGGCCAAAATCCGTGCTCGGTAACTATACGACCAGGTGCTGACCAAGTTCGACGGGTGTCTTCTGATGGACGATGAAACCTATGTCAAGGCTGACTTTGGGAAAATCCCAGGTCAAAAATTTTACTTGGCAACGGCGCGGGGGGATGTTCCAGCAAAATTGAAATTTATTTTTGCCGACAAATTTGCACTAAAATTTATAATTTGGCGGGACATTTGCTGCTGTTTCAAAACGAAATTTTTGTTACAAATAAGACAATGACGTCGGAACTATACCAAAAAGAGTGTCTTCAAAACTAATTTTGCCGTTCATTCGATCCCACGACCATCCCGTAATGTTTTGGCCAGATTTGGCAGCTGTCGTTCAAGAATGATATGCAGAGAAAGGGGTCCAGTTCTTTCCGAAAAAACTTAACCTACCCAACTGCCTCCAGTTCTGCCCTATTGAGAAATACTGGGCAATCATGAAGAGGAGACTCAAGGCAAAGGGAAATGTTGTCAAAGACGTAAATCATATGAAGACCTGGTAAATAGATAGCTAAAACGATGGACGTTACAGGAAAAAATCGAGAGTTCCTTCGAAACCGTGACGAGTTATTTTATCCGTATTTTTACTTAAAAGTATGAAGTATGTCAGCAAAAATGTTGCACCGTCTTTTCGCTGACATCTGTTATATTTACTGCAACATTTCCGGCCGATTGGATACAAGGTTTCCTTGTTAAGGTCCCGAAGATAGGACCTGAAAGAGTGCGATAACTGGCGAGGCATAACGTTGATCTGTACTACCCTCAAAGTACTCTGCAAAGTGATCCTGAACAGGATCCAGGAGAAAATCGACGCTACACTCCGACGGCAACAAGCTGGATTCCGATCCGGACGATCATGTGTGGACCACATCACAACGCTACGAATAATACTGGAACAAATAAACGAATTCCAGCTCTCTCTTCTGCTGGTGTTCGTTAATTTCGAAAAAGCATTCGACCGACTTAACCATGAAAGCATCTGTGCGGCTCTAAGACGACGAGGAGTCCCAGAGAAACTAGTCCATCTCATCGAAGCACTGTACGAGGCATTTTCGTACATGGTCTTGCACGACGGTGTCTTGTCCGATCCAATCGCGGTTACTGCTAGAGTGAGACAGGGATGTATCTTATCACCGCTACTTTTTCTAATCATAACGGATGAGATTCCGAGAGAACCGAGGATTGCCGTGGAATCCTTCAACAATGGAGCAACTGAACGACCTTGACCTGACAGACGATATTGTTTTGCTCGCCCAAACACAACCAGATTTGCAGAGCATACTCGACGACCTCACCGAAAGCTCCGAAGGCAGCAGGTCTCAAAGTGAATGTCGAAAAAACCAAGTCGATGGAGATCAAAACAGGTACCAAGAAAGACATCGAAACCCGGATCAGAAAAGACCGAATGCATTTGCGAGTCTCCGGAACATCTAGCGCTCACGTCAGATATCTCTACGAACGAAAATTTGAATCTTTAACTCAAACGCTAAATCCGTATTGCTTTACGGATGCGGAATTGGTGCATATATGCGGTAACGACGCGAAAACTGCAAGTTGATATTTGTGAATCTCCGCCTGTGAAGTATCATCCGCGCTTGGTGGCCTGGCAACTGGATCTCAAATGAGGAATTACATCGCCGGTGTCATCAAATGGGGCTAGAAATCGAGATACGGGAACGTAAGTGGAGATGAATTGGGCACAAGCTGCGAAGAGATGAGAACGAGATTTGCAGAGAGGTGCTTGAATGGAATCCAGAAGGAAATCGGAGGAAAGGTAGACCCAGAAACTCGTGATGGCGAAGCCTAGTAGTCGAAATACGAACTGTGGACGAGAGTCTTGACTGGGATCAAGTGAAAACGCTGGCTCCGGATTGTCAACAATGGAGGTCTTTTAACACGGCCCTATGCGACGGAATTCCACCCATTTGAACTCAACACTGTAAACTAGTATTACCTAAATTTTCATCAATTTTAAATCATTTTAGACAAATAATCTATCAAATCGAATTTCTGCTCAAACAACCACATCTTGAATAACTATTGAAAAACATTTCAAACAATTTAAATTCATTCAGATTTCTTCGTATTATAAGTGCGATATGGATTTCTCCCTCATAAAAGTAACAAAATTCACAACCTTACGGTATACCCAAAGCAAAACTGAACCGGGTCGAACGCCGGAAAAATCAACAGTCAGTTCTGTTCCAAGCTAACGTTTCTACAAATCACGTTTTCGGTCCGAAAGAACATAATGAGATGCAAATGAAGATACATTGCAATGCTCTGACTGGTACCCATACAAACTCACACACTGGCCGATATCATTCACCATTATTTCGGAAGCGCCCGAACATGAATAACAAAAAAAAAGACAAGAGCGCAGATCTACTAATGGTTGCTCAGGTGGTTTTTACTCAGTCTTTCATTCTTCAAATAAACTGTGAAAACACACGCACATGCAAATTAGTATTATTCATTCTCTCGTCGTCGGTCGCAAACTTTTGCTCACTTAGCTTAAAACCAAAGCATCAGCGCTTGGCTAGCCCATTTATCGTATGTGCAGTTTCAGTTCAAGCCCGCGCGCGCGTTAATTAGAATTTACACGGCAGCATCGTGTACTAGCAATTAAATTTCCAAACAAATTCCAACTCCCATTACCACCTACCTTCGTATGGGCATACGGTTCTGAAATATAGAAATATAAAACAAGCCTGACGTTGCCTTTTCCGAAGACTTTTCCACAAGGTAATTCACAGGTTCTTGAACATTCATCTCTAGAGATAAAAACAAATTCCTGATGCACTCGGGTGGACGCGAACCGAATCGGCTGAGACCGATTCAGAAAAGCAGTTCAGGTACACTATCTGCGCTTGAAATGCAACAATCTAGATGTATTTGACAGGTGACAACTTCGGCAAGGTTGTACTGTTGATGGCATCTGGATTTTTTTTTTTTTCATTTATTACAAGAGTATTTTTTCATTGTATTTTTAGTATCTTTTAAAACCTTAAAGCACAATTTCAGCCCACAACAAAAGCCGCTCTTTCTGATGAATTCATCTGCAATAGATTCGACAACGTGGCACTTGAAATGTAATGGATGATAAGTACAGCCAACCGATGCGCAACATAGTAATTAACTTATCGTATCTCCATGATGCGCCTCCCATTGCTCCATTAAACAAGACGCACCACCCCCTGCTAACGTCAGCCGGAGGAACAACACTTTCCAGCACTCAATGGTGTGTAATTAAACCACAAACTTATGTGATTAAATTTCTTTTCCAAACCATTAAATCCTAGCCGGGATTTTTCTATCCGTTTTGTTTCTCGGCGGCTGAGCGAGGAAAGGAAAAATTACAGAAATAAAAAATCCTAGACACGGGGGGACGGAAATTTGATCATTAACCGGAGGGAAAAACTTTCCCCAATTTTCCAGACACGCACGCACGCGATAACGCTCACGAGAGCTCGAGTATCCTTGGCATGTGTTCTGTAGTTGCTTGTGATCAGCGAAATTACTATCCCGACACGTTAAATTTGATACTGCATGCTTTATATGGTTAAACCCCCCTTCCCTTCAACATTTCCAGTCCAGCTTCCTTGGTTCCCGTCACGAGAAAGTGAAATCCTGGGGGCTGCGTTGGTGCCGGCTTTAAACTTTTCACGCGACACGGCTGCATTTAATCGGATGATGGCTGGAATCGGGCGAACAGGAACGGGAAAATGGCTGAGTATCAACTCAACTATACACGTGGCTGTACATCACAAATACTTTGCTCCACCGACGCGTCGTGGTTTGTTAGTTGCTCGTCTAATTAAGGACGTTACATTGTAAGCGCAAAAGTGACACATGTCATGGCAAGAAATCAGGGATACACTGAGGAAACAATGTTGCAATAGACTGAGTCGATTTTGGGTCATTTTTGAATTTCTCAAATCTTGGGGTCTTAAAAGCTTCGCCTTGGTCCAAAACTCATCCATGATTTTTTGTAGAATTTTTTAGTAACGTTTACATGAGTAAATTTAAACTTTTAGGTTTGTATGGGAAAATTGAATATGTTGTACTGAAAAATCAACATCATTTTTGTTTCTTCTGTGGAACCGAGCCTGCTTATGGTTTTTGTGCCAATTTATAAATTTCTTAAAGGAAATTTTCCGCTGAACAACTTTGTGGAGGACCGTAACTCTGTATCTTAATAAACAAAAACGTTATTAGCTGTTTAACAGGGGTTAGTCTTTTGGCATTGATACTTAATCAATAAATTCAATTGACATCACTGCTTGTGTCTCACAAAGCATTGCTTGAAAAGTAGTCATGCAATACCTCGTTAGGTACCCAACAGTGATGGCAATTGAATTTATTGTTTATCAATGTTAAACAGCTAATAACGTATTTGCCTATTAAGATACAAAGTAACGGTCCTCGACAAATTTGTTAAGCAAAAAATGTCTTCAAAGAATTTATAAATTGGTACAAAAACCATTTGCAGGCTCGGTTTCACAGAAATTGATGTTGAAAAAAATTATGGATGAGTTTTGGACCAAAACGAAGCTTTTTAGACCCAAGGGTTTGAGAAATTCAAAAATGACCGACTCGATCTAATGTTGCAACCCAAATTTCATCGCAAGCATTAAACATTTTCTAAGTTTATCTTTATTACCTGTACTCCTAAGTTTAATGGAAAAAAGTTCTAGTAGTCTTCATAGCAAAAAACCGCTAATATTTGAAACAGAACTCAAATGACAAGCTTAATCAATCCAGGTAAAAAACAACATCAAAAATGTAAACGAAATGTCGTTTTATTACAACTTTTAAACATGCGATTAGAGTTGGAACAATTATGTGAAAAAAACTAATGCTCCATCGAAAGGACAAGAAATATCAGAAACTTCAGCTGAAATTTAGTCTGAAATTCCGAAACAGCATGCGCAATGGATGTTTCACTAACAGTTGTCAGTTTTGGAAAACAACCTCAAAAACAACCATTTTCATCGGTCCTAATTTGGCATGGTCCTTCACTTAGCTTACAAAAATTATGGTGACTTACACCAAATGAAGGGGTTGGAATATTTAAATGCGAATTGTAGCTGATCTAAGGTTTCCAGAATTTATCCCGACAGTATCCGGGCCGGACACATTTTGGCAATTTTATCTAAAAACTTGGCAAAATCCGGGCATTTCATTTCCAAATTTTTATCTTAAAAAACCGGGCAATATCCGAGAAAATCTGGCCAAAACACAGAAATTAATCAACGAAAATCAAGACTAAAAACACAAAACTTTTATTTTCATCTAAATACATAGGTAGAATTTGAATCGTGTTTTTGGTTTCTTTTCGGGGAGTTTTTTCGGCTTGCAGTCTTGTTTTTAGTTGATTTACGTTTCCAACGTTTCGATCCTTATTGGATCTTCTTAAGGGACTAAATTAGTGTTTATTTAGTTAGTTCTGCTGATTATAATTTATGCTTTTTTACCGAAAAGATGCCGTTTTCTTGTGAGTGTCGATTCGGCTGGTCGTGTATAGCTGTCTTTTGATCTGTTTTCCGAATAATTTAATTTAATTCGTGTTTTTAGATATAAGTGTAGTGTATCGAGTTACTGCGTACAGATGTTTGCAGATAAAAATCTGTTTGTCTAGTGATTTTGGGATTAATTTTCCACAGCATCGAACTTTTAGCACAGTCTTCACTTTTCACTTATTTTGTGTTGATCAAAAATCAGTTGTTGTGTATGTGTATTGATGGTGTAGTTTTTTTGTGTGTATTTTTTTATTATCTGGCAATTCGCTTATTTTTTCGAGCTGTTGGAAAATTTTGGCGAATGAAAAGTGGATGTTTTCAGTGTTTTTGGTTTCGAAATAAACGAATATAAACGCTCAATATTAACACGTTTCAATGCGTTCAGATTATTGTAAGTCGCTATGTCTACTTCTATAATAAAGTTGTACCTATTTGTTATATTTAAAGCGTGGATCCTCAAAACTTTTGATAACGTTCACATAGTCAATTATTAGATCATTTTGATCCTTAATAATCTCAGTCATTTTTTTCCGGCGAATATTTGTCACTCATTCCCATAATTTTAATCCTTGGTCTTGCTGGAAGGGGAATAACAGCGCTCTATATTTATCTCAAAGATCTTTGTCCATTCCATCTCTTACATATTCAATATTTTCATATGTTGTACACTCTAAAACAATAGAGCCATCTTTCCCATTTCCAAAAAACTCTGCGAGCTTTGGAGTTCAATTTTTGTTTCAAAAGCTCACGTGTATCTTCACATTACTGAGAAGATTATAAATGTTTTCCTTTTTGGATTTAGACCCAATTCAGAATTTGTACTCCTGGTAGAAAAAAACTCTTTTTCTATTCCCAGGCACAAAATTTTCATTTTTTTTTCAAACCGAGATTTCATTTTGTTATCAATATGAGCAAGTTTGCCAAATACATTACTCCATAAATTATCGACTTTTCATTTCACCATATTTTGCATGTTGCTTCTTATCTGGCATACATCACTATCCTGATATTTTAAACAAAGTGAATAAATTCGGACAAATTCCGGGCTTTTTTAAATGAAATCCGAACAACCGGAAAGGAACCGGACCTTTCCAAAATTATGTTGCAAATATCCGGGCAAGAGCAAATAATACCGGGCATTCTGGAAAACTTAAGCTAGTTGTATGCCAAAAATGTGCTAAAACCAAATATACTTCACCAATATTTACCAAAGTAGTTTTCTCCATACAACGAAAAGGCGACAGCATTCGCATCCTCTAGCGGACAAAATGGAAGCAGAAATTCAAGAAATTCGTATAACTTTGATATAGAGTGTATTCCGGACACAACTTAGTCATAGGCCAGTTATACTTGATGAATTTCTTATGAGGTTTTATTGTCGATCACCCAGTTGATTAGAAGATTTTGCTTGCGATGTAATTTCAATTTCAAATCAAATGATTTAGAATGATCAATAGCCTTAGATAGAAAAAGAAACTGCTCAGCTTTGCATAATTTTTTTGCAAATCAACAGGTAATAAAAATGATATTCATTAAATTAGTTTTTTTTTTGGCATAAAGGTACTACTTTAGTTTGGCTCCTTAAAGCCTCAAGGTATGAGCCGTTTCAAATAAATAAATAATATATATAAAGGTACTACTCTATACTAGATGACGGATGAGTTTTTTTAGCTGAACTCCAGTAAGTTTAACGTGGTTAAACCACAGAGAACAGACGTACAAGCTCGAACAAAAAATCTTTAAAAAAGTGTGTAAAATTTCAAATGCTGACACCCAAAAAACACGTTGAAAATTGACTTGAAACAGTGTCATCTATTGCGCCGTTCAGAAGTTACAAATAACATTTTCACAGTTCTCTTTGGTGTATTTGGAGACATCTGGTGACTAAGCTAAAAAGGAAAAATTGGTTAAAATGTTCGTTGGAAATTTTACACAAGTTTCATGAAATAGCTTGTACGTCTGTTCTCTGTGGTTAAACTTAATAAAAAGAAGCCTTTTTTGAACTATAGTGTATGAAAATTTAAAAGGTATGTACCTATGTGTTAGTTAGAGGCACCAAAAATAGTTATGAAATACATTTGTCTAAGAATTGGTAAGACATAAAATTCCGAAAAAAAATATCCACTGATACATTTAAATGTAACTAACAATACTGCACAATCCAATCTAGTCATTCTAGACAATTGTTTTTTCCGACGATTTTGAATGAAAAAATTGTGTTGTTTTTATACTGTGCTAGGTTTTTATTGTTACAATCTGGAAATTTCAAAATTGATTGACTAATCGCCATCAAAATATGTGGTTTGTTAGCCCATTTATCAAATCTCTATCATAAATAATAGAAAATTAAACACAGCTTGGATCCATCATGGAGGAACGATAGTAAAAATTTCTTTTTAATGTTCATAATTTTTTAACCAGGTTCAAAAATTCAATGCTTACAAATCATATCCCGCACCAAAAAAAACAAAAGGTTATAAATTCTTTTAAGAAGCAAATTTGCATCACTATTTTTGTAAGGACGTGGATTTGTCAAACTTGAATCAAATATAATTGAAACAATATTCACCACACTTATTTTCTTCATATAATGAGAAGGCGACACCATCAGCATCCTCTAGCGGACAAAATGGAAGCATTAATTCGAGAAATTCGTCTAACTTGTGAATAGCGTGTATTCCGACTCGACTTGATCAGGGATGCCAGTTATAAAAAATGAAATTGTTTGTTTCTATTCTTGCACCATAAAAATTTTAGTAAACCAACAAATTTTATTGTTTCAAAAAATACATAGATTTGGATGCACATAAAGTGTTTTTTTAAGAAAAAGATTTTAAATTCAATCGGTCGACTGCTTAACTGTTTATCAAAATTTTGCTTACTAATAATAGTTAAGGAAAAAAATATCACGAAATTTACGTAGAAATATCGTTGTTTTCTCTTTACTAGATGACGGGAGTCGCTTTTCAATTTGGCAAAAAATGGGGTTTTAAACGATTCGTATTAAAAGATGGTATTGTTATTGTCTCATGCTAGATTTTTCTTGTTAATATTTGAACATTTTCAAACAAATTGGTTTATCATTATCAAACTATAAAGTTTGTTAGATCATTTATCAAATCCAGATCTTAGGTCAAAGGACATTATACCGAGCTTTTATCCAGCAATAACATGACAATAATCTCTCTTGAATGTTTATAATTAATGAATTGATTAAAAAAATCAATTTTAACAAAGCTTTTCAGAAATGCCAAAAAAAAACAAAAAGCTAACAACTAATATCCATGTTTTCTGATTATGGACTTGGAATCATGCCTGAGAGACTTGTGACATATCTTCTGAAAAACATGAAAGAAGTAAAGGCTGGTGGTGCGAATTTTGAATTCATTTCTTAAATGAGCGGAATTTATTTTTTTTATGTGTTCCTAAACTAAACAAAAAAGTGATGAAAATATGTTCGGACGGCATCCCTGATCAGCATTTTGACAACTCCAGATTAACATTTTGAAAGGGCACAGATTGATTTTTATTTTTATTAATTGAGACAAATGTATGCAACAGAATTGTTTTTTCTTTCAAATTCAAACCAATTGTACTGAAATAAATAAAAAAAACTCATTCGATTCGCAATGAATAATCGGAATGCGATATATTTCTTAATGTTTTCCCATCATTTATTTGTGCACGTGAACGCAAAACAAAAAACTAAACAAATAAAAAATCACAGCTGAAATAGTTTCACAGAAACGATTATCAAGGAGAAAACAAAATTTAAGCACATTTTTTTTAATTAATTAACCAAGAAGGAAAAATTCTGTTCCCGCCATGGTATGTGACGAAATTATATTGGTATTGGCATGTATATTGGTTTTGAAATGAAACGTTTTTATTATTTTTTACTATTGCAAAACAAATGATATTCCAAAACACAAAAAACTGTTTAAATATAACTAGGAAAAATTAATAATAACCATTTTTGAATTTCAATTGTTTTATTACTTTATCTATATTTAATTTTCGTCTCTTAGCTAAGCTTTTAAAATTTGTATTAAGCTTCCGCTTATTTTGATTTGCCGTTTTGTATGACATATTCTAGGTAACGGATCGTTGTTAAAAACTTGAAATAAAGACAAAGATGAAATAAAATTTATGAAATTTGATTTCAAGAAACTAAAAGGCGCAAATGTTTGATTAAGAATATGTAGTTTGTTTGCTTTCTTGTTAAGTGTTGGCGGAAATTTGCAATGCAAAAGTCTAAAATCTATGCAGGCAGATTTTATGGCGAGTGTCGTAAATCAATGTATTTTTAGTTATTTATGAAGTCATAATAAATTAGTCATTTATTACGAATTCTTGTCCTTAAAGTTTATGATTCTAATTACATTCCCTTCTCATTCTTTCTTTTTTTAAACTTTGCGCTAAATCGATAGGAATATTACAATCACGATGTTTAAGAGTATCAGCAGCGGTCAGGTGTCAAAGCTATAATAACACTCAATTTTGACACTTGCTCCTCAGTATTGAAAAAGCAAGCCAGGAGCAATATTTGAATACCGACCAGCTCCTGATTTGACAGATGCTAACAAAAGGAAATAGCATCAAAAAACAACAACACCTATCGGAGCGTCACCAGTGGCTAAAATGGAAACCAGTTTAGCACTTACCGGTGCGCAAATGTACTGCTAAAGCTAAAAAAGGACCTAGAATGTTTCCGGGGTTAACACCTGGGATAGCACTTATCGCTGCCGATGCTTTAAGGGTTTAGACAATGTTTTAAGAATTGTAAGAATATGCGCTGAATAATTCATATTTATTCAAATAGTAATCATTTTACTTCCGCCTTTTCTATATGCTACGCCACACTTTTTGCGATTGTCAATTGAAAAATCAGGACACCTGGCATCTCTGATCAAAGCTCCGAAAAAATTCACAGTGTAATAGTTCCATTTCTGTCGCCAGATAGCGCTATTCGTGTCTCCCGATTTCTCGTTAAGTGGTGTATATCGGTTCTAGTATATCTGCTTGAATGTGAATTTGAGAGATTAAATCATAATTAAAATAAATTAATTTAATTTTTGTTTTGCAACTAGGTACTATAAATATAAAAAAGCTAATACATTTTCATCGAGCATAAATCAACATAAATTCTTCCCCGATTATTGTAAAGTTAAATAAAAGCGATTCTGAATTACGCCAAATTAACTTCAACATATATAATAGCGCCAGTACTAAATTTTACTTCGGAAATTCCGACTTCCGAAAGACTTCCGACAAAGAAAAGTGAAGTATTAGATTGTCGGAAGTCTGTGTTTTGTTGCCAGTTTACCAGCGACGTTTCTAAAAATGTTATTTGAATTCACAATATCTATCGACTACTATTGTTTGTATCTTATATCAAAAGAACTGTACTGAACAAAAAAGATCTAATCAGATTTCTCAAATAGTCTTTTTATCATTGTGCGAAAATTATAGAAAAAAGTGATGAAAATTTATTCGGACGGCATCCCTGATCAACACCTTTTGTGATAGTTCATCATTGAATGAATTGATGAAATTCTCCGTAAAGCTACTTAGTAATGTAATGTGTACGTGTACAAAATTTGGTTGCAATCTGTCAAGTGGTTTTTGAGATAGCGTCCAATACTGAAGTTCATTGACAATTTTTTTTTTTGGGCAGGAAAAATCCAGAAAAGTCCCAGTGGGAGATCCAAAAACAGCTGGAAATCAACTATTCGACCCAATAAACAATCGACTATGAGGACCCAATTGTGAACTAAAATTTGAATAAAAGCGAAGGTTATTGATCCCATGAAGTGAGAGTAATTTTAGAGGTTTTTTTCAAGTTCGATCCGAAAATATGAATAGAGGAAGTGATAAAAAAGTAAAATTTCTTTCACTGGTTTGTCTAGCTGACTTATAAATAGGCCTGACTTTATTTCTACAAGGTAGAAAAGCTGCCCACCTTTGAAATAATTAAAATACGGTGGTCAAATCGTGCGCAAAATATATGGACTGCTTGTGGGGAGATAGTTTGAAAATGGACGTAATGGACAGCAAAACGAATCATTTAGAGGTCACCTGGCAGGTTACTAACCAGAAACTTTTAGTTTACAAGTTTTCCCGAAAAAAAACAAGTAGAAAAAATTGAAAAATTGTCTAATACTTGAGGAGGCTAATGTTCTGTGGAAACTGGAAATTACTCAGTGTTTCATAACGATTGACACGATGAATTGCTAAGAACACAAAGAAGACTGCGATCGTTTTCTCTGCAAAGCACTTCAATAGGTCCCACAAAGTTCATACTCTATTTAAGAGCCATTACACAAAAACGGTGGTGAAGTGGTAAAAAGTCATATTTGTTGTTTTTGAGCCGAAGGAGGACAATCGGCTAAATTAGTTATAAATTCGACGAAATTCAGAATTTTGAGATATTTTGAAGGTTTTGAAGCTCCAGGAAACAGCAAACGTAATCTGAAATAGCCTTGATTTGAAAAAAAAGGTGATCCATAGTATGCATCATAGATGGCACACGTGTTGCCCAAAACTTAAAGTCGAAAAATTTCTTCTTTGGACGCTATCTTAAAAACCACTAGACAGAACATCTCGAAAATTTACATATGTAAACATTACATTACCGGAAAACTTTGCTGAAAATTTCATCAATTTACTTCTATGCATTCAAAAGTTTTCTACAAACAAAGTGTTGCATTTTTTTCGAATACACTACATTTTTGAAATTGGGTCATTGGTAAGGTCGGGAGCACCAATTTTTTCGTTATGGGACTGGTATGCGAGCATATTTAAAACCTCCCATACAGAATATGTTTTTCTCACCAAGCTTTTTTCTAAGACTTAAATTTGATCATTTTTGAACCTTTAAATACAATTTTTATTAAAAGAAACACACTTTTGGAAATAAATCGTGAATTCCGCATTGTAAGTAGAATCATTTTACGATTTTTGATTGCATCTGATAGATTTTCACGTAGGAAGACATTCCTTCCTTCTTACTGACCTGGCTTCGAAAACTAGGGTGCATAATTCGACATCAATTGAGTTAAATCTTTTTTAAATGATTCAAAGCAATAATTCAAAGACTATTTCGCCGAAAAAAGCATTGAAAAGTAACCAAATCCGTGGCATTTCACATATGGGACTGTTATGCGGGTATACTCCATATGGGACAGCCACATGTTTTTTGTTTTTCAAAATTTCTAGAACAAAATCTCTTTTTTTATTGTTTTATATTGAAGCCCTATGTTCAAAATGACGAACTGTCAGGTTAGATAAAAAATGACGAAAATTCATATGGGACTGTTATGCGAGTAGGGGAAGTACAGTTTATATCGAAAAACACTATATTAGAGTATTAGCAGCGATCAGGTGTCAAAGCTATTGCTATAATAACACTCCATTTTGACACTTCGACGGCGCACCGCAAGGTTTCAAACCAAATGATATTTTGCTCCTGGGTGATAAAAAAGCGAGCCAGGAGCCAAATTTGAATACCGATCAGCTTCAGATTTTAGGGAAGCTAAGGTCTAAGGTGTGTAGGACAAATTTACAAAAGAAAATAGCAACACACAATAACAACACCTATCAGTGCGTCACCAGTGGCAAAAATGGAAACAAGTTTAAAACTTACCGGTGCGCAAATGAGCTGCTAAAGCTAAAATAAGACCTAGAATATGAACCTGGTTAACACCTGGGATAGCACTTACAGCTGCCGATACTCTTAATATCATCTAAACCGAAAATTACCATCCGTCAAATGGGTTTAAATATTTTGTTGCAGATTAATTCGATGTTATCATAACTTAAAAACAAATTCGATCCTTATTAGGATGTTTTATTTTTTTTTTTTTTAATCAGGACAGTGCAAGATATCTTGAAGATCAATTTTATAAATCAGGGCGATTCGGGAGTTGTTCAACAATCCTGACGGTATTTCGAAATTGATTGCGAATCGCCATTCCAATTGCATAGTGAAAAGATCGTTTAAAATGTCGTCTGAAGTCAGTTTAAATCGGGTATGTTAGAAAGCCTGCCAAGTTTGTAAATTTCGAAATGATTTTGCTCCCGCGCGGACTTCAAGTGAGAAAATCATCATCATGTAATCTCTGCAACCAGCAGTGAATTCAGATGGCTAAAAACATCTCCAGCACTTTAAAAAAAACTTAGAGTTTGCATTTCTCCCCTTCTCAAAATGTTCTACGAAATTCAGCAAATAATCGATCTATATAGTTCGGAAATTCAGTCTTCTCAAGCCCTTCTTTGCACTTTGCAGTCAGCAACCAGAAACCATCCAAAATGTCAATTATCATTTTCGTGAATACGAAAATCGAACTCGGTTCACCTAAATTACATTCCGGAGACCATCCATCCGTTTGTTCGTCCGTCCATCCAAATGCAAAAACATCCCTTCAAATGCTATTGCTGCTCCACAAAAGAGAGAGGAAGGAAACCCGCTCAAAACTCGCTCGATACGAACTGAAAATTCTTGTTCTCAAAAGTTTGCGAACACCGGGCAAGACCAAATCAAACGAAAAAAAATAGTTGTTTGCGATTGTGAGGAATTCAGACGGACTGATGTCATTGAGCGTTGGGGATGCTGTTTGAGAAAAAAAAAATAAAACGAACGAACCGGTTTAGCATAAGTTGGAAAAGCGAAAATACCGGTACCAAAAGGGGAGAAAAAAAACTATGTTGACTGCGCGCCAAATTTCATTCGTTCCCCATTTGAGGTGGGGGAGTTGGGGGCCATCTAGAAGAATGTGATGGGGTGGCATCGGAGACTTGGGTTGGTCCCATCTTTTATACCTTACCTATACTACGGAGGAAACTCTCATTCGATCGGGACAGTTCAATCCCATTCGATGAACGTCAGCCAGCCGCGTGGCTCCTCGACGCGTCTTTTCTGAATGTTGAAGCACGGTCCCAGAACAGCATGTAGCAAATGTTTTTGATAGCAATTATTAATGCCATACTCTCGGTGGGGGAGTGCGGTTTTATTGGAGCTCCCGCGTGGAAATGTCAAAGCCATATTGCTCTGGTTGGTTTTGGGATGCTTTTGGAGAGTCGAAGGAGAGCCAGTGATAGTAATTAGGCACTGACGAAGGTCGTAGAAAATTTAACCTAATGTTTCATTTGCATTTTAGATCAAACTGGCTCCCAGTGTTTACCATAATGGAGCCAGCCTTATTTCAGAAATAATCCGCGACCTAATCAAGGGAAGGCAGATGAGTTGAGGAATCTTTCTGAGACTTTACTCTGGATAAAATTTCAGATCAAATTCAGAGGATATGATCGAATATCTATGACGAGGTTTAAATTTCAGGACTGTTGGTTTTGCATAATTTCACGCTTAAAACTGTAATGAAATGAAATAGTGGCTCCAAATTAAAATGAAACCAAACTACAATGGGATGTAAAATTTAGACCTAAATATAAATTTATAAATGGAAAGGGAAATTTTTAAAGCTAACCTCTGCCTCGAGCTTAAAATACCACCGGATTAGTGGCACGTTCAATCAAGATAAGGCCGGCTACCGCGGTCGGCCGGGTATCTACTTGATAGGAAACCTAACCATTTTTACCCGGTCTGTCTGCACAAAGCTCTGGTCAAATTGCTGTAGTTGTTGTTTAGTCTAGCAGTCGTTTTGCGCGACTTCAATCAAAACTGGAGCCCCGGATCGCAATCAGAAAACCGGGAGGGAGGTACATGTCTACCCGATGCAGTCTAGCGGAAAAACGACGACGCTTCATAAGTAAGTAATCGCGGCCTCCCGCAGAAGTTAAGTCTCAAGTCTCCCCATTCACACAAATCGAAAAAGCAAAACAAACAAATCCACGCGCTCCCGGTGTTGATCAGTTTAGCCGATTTATGGTTCAGGTGCTTAGGCGAGAGGAAAGGGGGTAATTTTTTTCCGAGTTTTTCATGGTACACATACGATTAAGATTTCCGCTGCCGCTTTCGATGAACTTCGACGCGATAAGCGTGGATAAAACGAAAATCCCCACCGGCTAAGCCGGTTCTGCGTGATGATTCAAGTCTGCTGGTCAAATGCCGTCGGCTGATTTTTCCGAACCCTTGCTTTACAGTTCTGGTTTGTTTTGGTTCTGGTTTCTTACGTTTAGAGGAAATTTCAGTCTTCACCTGCGGTCTGAATAGATTCGTATAGGCAACTTGTATGGGTACCCAAAAATAAACAGATTTGATAATCAAAACAAGGTTTAATGTTCTTTATATTTGGAACTGAGGCTTTTTGTATTCGATAAAACGATTGTCAAAGGAAAATCAGGCACAATTAAAATGCTTTATATTTTTCTATTTTTAGGGATAATATTTTTGTATACATGCCTTTATTAAGCTTAGGGAAAAAACTGACTGACTGCTTCATAAATTGCAAAATTATTAACTAATTTATCATTCTTTGAAAACTATTTGGAGTTATATTTAATCCAAACGGTAATCGTGTAAATTAGTAGAGCCCAATACCATTTAAGCTTACCTCTCAACGCAAATTGAAAGAAAACCATCAATGTTTCTTCTTTTAACAATCATGACAACAAAAGTGTTTCCTATTGGATCCTAAACAGCTTTCAAATGCGTTCAATACACCATAATCAGCTTTAACTTACCGATCCTTAACACACGCATCTCCTTTTGGAAGAGGATTCGCAATAATTTACATCAACTCAGTGCCGTGAGAAGAAAGGACACAAACCAGACACAGTATCAGCTCAAAACGGATAGCCTGAATTATTCAACAGATTTTCACTAGAAAAATAATCGCTTGAGAAAGCCACTGGACCAACAAGTCAAACCCACCTCGAATCCAGGCCAGACGGGATTTATGTTGATAAAAATTATAATAAATTCGTTCGACTTCGACGGGCTGAAATGCATCCATATCTACCGACGAAAGGCATAGAACTGTAAATAAATGAGATCAGTCGTATTTTGACAACTCTGTTTCGGGCACGAACTATTTTCGTTTGACTTGGTGACCGCCCGATGGATTCAATGGAAGCTTTCCCTTCGCCGCCATCGTTTCAAACTCATACAGTGTGGTGGTTAGATTTATGAAATGCCTTTCCAACCTGTCTTCTGCGTTCCGTCCGTCCGTCTGTTTCCTTTCTGCTAATCGGCTTAGGTTTAAGGTTCAAATTTTGTTCCTCCCTTTTTCAGTTTCCAAACGGACACGGTCAGGTAACTTTACCCAGTCGAGGAATTGATCGATCGGTTTGGGTCGAGTCTATCGATCAAATCCAGCAACGATAGAGACGAACGTTTTGAGGTAAACATTTAGACACGTCGTTATTGCTGAGCAATCTAATATTTATTGTTTTAAATAGTTTATTTCCACCTTGAAGAAGCCCTGCTGAAAGTGAAAATTCTCATGAGATAGGGATGTTCAAAACACAGCTGAAGAGAGTATTTCAGCAAAAGAGAAACCAGAACCGGACGCAGCACAAAGAACATTTTTATTTGCCAGCAGTGTGGTTTCATGAAACTGTAAATACTTTTCCACAAACAATCTTAATTTTAGAGTACACACATTAGAGTTTGTTGTTTTATGACGCGAGAAAATGCACCGTTTGTAAACAAACAGGTTTCCGTTGACCGTCTTTTGCGAGTCGGGTGTGGCTCTTTCTTCGACTTATTTTTCGCAAGGCGATATTCGACCTAAACAGTCGGCAAACTGCAACGGAATTAGCATGTTTTTCTTAGCTGGTATTTCGATATCTAACTTAAATTATGCAAGCAGCACTCACTGAAATTGTGCAATAAACTATACGTAAACATTCGATTCTTACTGTTCCTGTTCGGAAAATGATTACCAAAAATTAACAATCTAATGGCGATGCGTTCGGATTCGGTAATCGAAACAAGCCATTCCGTTTATCTAATGCTCAGAAATCTAATTTTATTGTGGTCATTATCTTTGATTCCGTTGCGGCGTCGTCGTCGTTGCCCTTTCGCTGAGGCAAGGCGTCCATTCCCTCGAGATTAAACCTTACCGTTGAACCCGACGAAAGAACCCAAATAATGGCCACAGGCAGGCAGGGCATGACCGATAGTTGTTGTGAGTGAATGAGTGAAGCAAACACACCGGTGTGGTCGTCATCGTGTTTAGCTAAACTGAATCGCGTGGGAGAGCACGACATCGGAATAACTGTGTACAACGTACAACGCACGGTCCTCCGCTCATTGAACACATCTACCGAACGACCCTTAATGGGCAATTTGTTACATTTATTGTTTTTCTAGCTCGGCGTTACAACGATGCCCGATGCTACCTACACGCCGAAAATTCAGCATTCATAAAACACGGTTGCTCCGCCACAACAATGAATGCTAGACCAGGAATCTGAAGGGGCATTGCAGCAACGGAATTAATAGCCCGCTAGTTTGATAATCGGTCAATGTCACTCTACAGTGCCCATTAGCGGGATCATCTGAGCGTGTATTTTAGGGATCCCTGCGAGATATTCTATGTTTTCGCCCTCTTCGGGTCTGATTGTGACCAAACGCCCTTCAATTTTCCACTTGCGCTTTTCAATCCATCAAGTTTTGGTATTTTGGAATATGAATAAAACTTTTGTACTATGTTGATTTTTGAGTTCATTGACAAGACAGATTTCATCAGATATTGCGCAGTGACTGAGTCGATTTTAGGTCATTTAAAAAAAATCAAACCCTGCGGTCTAAAATGCTCCGTTGTGGTACAAAACTCTCTTAACTTTGAGGTTTGTATGGAAAAATTCCCAAGCAACCCAAAGTCATATATTTACTTGAATTAAGGCTTTGAAAGTTACATATTGGCTGACAAAGAAACTGAACTGCTCAATTTCTCTGAGTGAACATTATATACTCATGAATTAACTTGAAAGTTGCAAATGTGACTTATTTTGTACAATTCTTATGAGTGAACTTGAAAGTTGCAAAAGTGATTTATATGTACGTTGTAAGAGACTTAAGTTACATAAAGTGCATACAAGTGATCGAAACGAGATTTACTAAGTCACATTGAGGTGCTTTCTTCCTGCCTGGCTGACTGTTTGGTAGGGCGGGCGCGCCTGCAGGTGTGCTACAAAATCATATCACCACTTCGAGTTTTAGTTTCAGTAAGAACAACACATATGCGTGATCTTGAGGTAGCGTGTACGATTCTCACCACTAAGGTCGGGGTTCGATCCCCAAACCGGGCAAGTTTTATTTCAATAAGCAATGTGATACTTGAGTAATTATTCTGATGCGATATATTTAGGAAATACTGTACGAGTTTGGCATCATGGCTGCACCATGTACTAAACATAGTAAATAATCAAGAGAAGGTGATATGAACCGATGCCAAGGGTGCTATTGAGATAGAGAGAGATTTTTATTGCTCATTTTACGATTTTTTGAAAGCGTACCTATTTTATGGGACTTTTGGTTGATTGGGTTAGATATTCTGTTTTGAAGTATCAACCTCATTTTTGTTTCTCCTGGAGATCCGAACCTACTAATAGATCTTGTTCCAATTTATAAATTCTTTGAAAGGAAATTTATGCTGAACAACATTGTCTAATACCGTAACTTCGTATCTCATGAGGCAAAAAAGTTTTTAACTGATGAATAGGGGTATGTATTTTGGCATTGAAAAATAATCAGTTCAACTGAAACCACTGCTGGTGCCTAGCGAAGTTTTGCATGTCTTCTTTTCTAAGTATTGCTACCCAGCAAACATGAAATCGTATCAGAAATGATAATTTAAGTCGTTTACAACTGTGTTGCGAATCGCAATTCCATCTGCATACTAAAAAGATCGCATAAATTGTCGTCTGAAGTCAGTCTAAATCGGATATGACAGAAAGTGCGACATGTTTGTGAATTTTGAAATAATTTTGCTCCCACGCGAGCTTCAAGAGAGAAAAACATCTTCATGTTCTCTCTGAAACCAGCAATGCATCCAGATGGCAAAAAATCAGATGGGTATTGAGTAATATAGACCAATAAGAAAAATAGAAAATATTGTCGCTGGCAACGATTTGACGGCTATAAGAGCAAATTTTTGCGCTCTCTTGCATTCTTCCGATAGGCACCGAAAAGGTGTCAGATAACGCGAAATTGGTGTAGTTTTTGTCGCTTTAAAAAGAAATTAAATTTATGTATGTATATTGCCTCCACTTTGGTAGGTAAATGCTGTTTTTTTTCAACTTTCATACGTCCATTCTATATTTTATATTATCATTGTATATGGGACGTATATTAAAACAGCATAAAAATATAGCTACAAAAATATTTGCTAGTAGGCATAAGCAGTGATGTCAGTTGAATGGATTGTTTTTTAATACCAAAATAATTTTTTAATTGGTATAAAACCTTTAGGAGGCTCGGATCCGCATAAGAAATGAACACGACGTTGGTTTTTCAGAATAAAACACTCAATTCTCCCATACAAACTTAACACTTAAAATTAATTATGTTTTGTTTTATTCTATTGAGATTCGATAAAGTTCGGTATGACCCGTAAATATCACTGTATCAGTCAGAAGATGAAAATGCCTGGCTGAATAAACGTTGCAATTGATATCCAGTTGAAATTCAGCTTCATTTATTTCGATTGTTTTGCAAAGCTGTAACCAACGGTTTCCCAGACTGCTCGCTTAGCCGAGTATGAACCCCCCTTTAAGCCTCAGGGTCGGCACACTCGAAGATTCGAAACAAGGAAACACCTTAAATGTGCGTTAAAGAAATGCTTACAAACATGGTCACTAGCACTTCCCCTAGGGTATATTGGGTTGTCCTACTTTGTGGTTGCGTCTTACAGTGTTGCGCTGGTTTTGATCTGGTGTCGCCAACGAGGTAGAATCCGGAGTTGTCATATCGGGACATCGGTAAGATGCTGGGAATCGTCCAATCCACGGTCAACAGATTACTAAATCGATACTTCGAGAACCTAACCATTGACCGGAAAGTGAAGAATGCAAAAATGGATGCTCCGTCAGTGAAAAAGATCATAAGCGCATAGTTAAGCAGTTTAGACGTGATTCGAGAAGTTTCGTCCGAATTTGTCAAGTTCATTCGCCCAGCGGACCAAGCAGCGGGAGGGTCTGCGTGCATACAAGTTTCAGAAGGCTCCTAACCGCGACGAAAAGCAAAACATGGTGGGGATGACGCGAGCCCGGAATTTGTACACCGAAATGTTGACGAGGCCGCATTACCTGGTAATGGACGACGAAACCTACGTCAAAGCGGACTTTCGTCAGCTGCCGGGCCGGTTGTTCTTCACCGCAGAGGACAAATCCAGCGTTCCGGAGGAGATTCGCAAGCAGAAACTATCCAAGTTTGCCAAAAAGTACATGGTGTGGCAAGCGATCTGCTCTTGCGGGAAGCGGAGCGCCCCCTTCGTGACGACCGGCACAGTAAACGGGCAGGTTTACCTTAAGGAATACCTACAGAAGCGCTTACTATTGAAGCAGCCCGGGGGCTCGACCATCTTCTGGCCGGAACTCTCTTCGTGCCACTATTCGAAGGACGTGTTGGAGTGGTACGAAGCCAACGGGGCTACCTTCGTGCCAAAGGAAATGAACCCGCCCAACGCGCCGGTGCTTCTCCTAATAGAGAAATATTGGGCGATTATGAAGCAGGCCCTAGGGAAGAACCCAAAAGTTGTCAAATCGGAGGCGGACTTTAAAAGAAAATGGATTTCTGTTTTAAAAAAAAACTACAACCTGACGTTGTACAGAAACTTATGGACGGGTTAAATAGGAAAATGTGAGCAAAAGGGCTTGGGCACGAAGTGTGAATTAAAAGAAAATGCTTAAAGTTGTTTAGTAGATTTCATTTTACTGTCTATAATTTTCAAATGGATCAGCCTACTGGGTGAATTTCTACAGCGTTTTTTCCGTGATGCAATATGATGTGACACACCTTTTATATGCATTTAACTCGATATGGACATCTAGGAAAACTTCCTCCGTAGGCCCTAGACCCCAAAAAGGTGTCGAAAAACGCTAAATTTGTGCATCGATTTCACCTGAAATTTATATTTTTGCATGTTTATTGCACAGACTTATAATATCCTGGTATACGTTCTTTTGGTAACAAAATTATTAAGGGCTATAGCAACACAGCTGTTTGCTGGGGATTTTTGATTCAACGAATCAAACTATTTTTAATGAACGAATCATAACAACAAGTGTTTATGATGTGATTCTTATGTTTTTACACGGACACATTGCCTTTACTCAATAAAACTCTAATTTATCCGAAATTTGATCCATGAGTTTTTTTTTCGTTGGAATAGAATTCTTCTTGCGTTAGGGATGAATCATCCGACAGGATCAAAATCCCAGGAAAAAAAGAATACATTCTTATAAAACCAAAATAATAATCACCACAAACTGATTCCAACAATGTATCAAGCCGTTATCGATCTATGATCGACGGAACGGATAAGCGATTGCAATAAAAAAAATAAACCTAGGTCCAAAACAGAAATTGAATAATTCATTCAGGTAAAACATTGCTCTCCGTTTATCGCTTCGAAACTTTTGTGTTTATGCTTTTTTCCGGTCCTCTTATATCTCGTTTTATCCACTCTGCAGGCCGTTCCATTGCATTGCGCTGGTTTCAAAACGGTCAGCCAGCACTTCTGCCGCCGCCGGCTATCAAAATGAGATAATTTTTTTCCGAACCGTGTCACCACGACATTGCGTTCTCGTGGAAGCCTCGGTTCGAGCAGGACAATATTGAATTGGAAAATAAATTATTTATCATTTTCCCGGTTTCTATACCAATCGCAAAGCACTGCTCCGTGTAGTGAAACATTTGTGAGTATAACACCATGAGCTAGGAAAAGGCCGGAGTGGATTTTTCGGCGAACCCAATCTAGGGATCGTCCAGTACTTCGTTTCCATACCGATCGGTTTAGCTAACTATCGATAGAACCAACTTCTCGGTCTTGTCGAAGGGAGTAAAAAACTCGACTCATTGCCTGGCCACCGAAAGAACGGCAGCCACCGAGTTACTCCAACCATACCAAATCTTCGTTCCACAGCCATCGAATCTGAATTTGAAATTTTTATTTATTTATTTTGCTTGTTTATATTCGCTCCAATACTCGCTCGCGCTTTTATGCAGTTTCCAAAACCATCCGACCTCTCCAATTTCGTCTACCCTCAATACAACGATACAGTCTTCTGCTGATATTTTGTTTTCTGTCGCTGCTCTCGGTTCGGTACCTAGTCCTCGACCGTAGGGAATTTCGGTGAATCGTTCGTTCACTTGCACCCTTCCCACGAAACTGTAATCTCGCATTTCATGTCCCTCGTGTGCTATTTTTTTTTTTTGCTCCGCTGCTACTTACTACCTACATACCTGCTGTTGTTGATAGTTAGTAACATGTTTTTGCTCCTAAAATTCCTGTTTGCATATTGGATTTACTGCTCCACCACCATCACCTTTCCCCAACAAACCGAATGTCCATTCCATCTGATCCACCCCAACCATTCCAAAACACAATTCGGTGCTTAGCATCGGTTTGCTCGCTCGCGGTTTTCTTCGTTCGAAATCTATTCCAGTTTGGGTCTGGCAACCGACCGAGACCCCGGGGATGTTGTCGAGTTGAGTCGAGTCGCGCTTTCTTGATTCTTTCAGCTCGTTTTTTGGAGAACTCCCCAACGGACAAGCGGCGGCGGCGGCGTGATTCCCAGTAGTCATTATGCGACGACGAATAGCGCGCGAGGAACGAAAATGGTTTATTTTCACTCGCCGTCTTGTCCGCGATGCTCTCAGTATGCTCCACGGTCCGAGTATCGAGGGATTTAATGAAAACAGAAAGGCGGACCGCGGCGGAAGAACCGTCACGCCGTTGGTGACATATTGTTCTGTGGGATCCCATGCCAAGCATATTTACGCTTTCCGAGAGGTTAATACAAAATCGGTGAAAAGGATTCTGGGAACGGAATCCATTAAGTAATCGAGCAGCTTTGGAGAATTTAGGAAAATTTGCATGGATTCTTGAGAAATGAAAGCCTACCTATAAGGGTATATAAGGTCGAAGGTATTGACGGCTGGTTGGCCTCAGCCATAACCTCAAAACATGATTTGGATTTGGCATCATCGGAGTTGCCAGGTTGCTATGATAGACATGAATATTTGCTCACTTTTTATTGCTCGAATATTTTAGCTCTATTTTCAACTATCAACATTTCCTTCACATTTGATTGCAACTTTGCAGATTTTTAAGAGTCATGTACGCGCCTTGCGTATGCAAAAACTCCATTTCAATAGATAAAGAAAATGTACAATTTCTAAGCACGGTATCGTTGGAAATTTTGGATGTTTAGGCAGTAGTGATTGACAGAGTAGCTGAAAATGTTTCATATTACGGTTGAATCACTACAAATTACAAAAAGTGTGAGCATATTTCAAATTAATTGCGCCAGGGTTTTTTCGAACTAGTAGGCTGGCTTGCAATTTCTCTAAAGAGAATCACCGAAGTGCTCGGTTTTCGATTCTCGGTAGAGATTCTCTGAAACGCACCGCAGAGATTTTTAACCGAACCTCTGTAGAGAATCTGTAAATCAATACGATTGAGCGAACACACACTACAGTCAAAAAATGTTTTCACCACGGAGAGCGACAGCGACGGCAGCTAGCTTGGCTTATTGCGTTTACCAATACATACGAAGCTGAACCACTCGCCCAAAACATTCATCGTTTGTTGATGCTATTATTATGCACACCATCGTGTTTGTTTTTGTCTTTGCTCTTTCGTGGCTTGAACCAGTCGGTTCTGTGTTTTCACCGGGGTGCTCTACGGTGTTGCACGCCGGAGCTATTGAAATTGGGTGTTTGTGGCTTTCGAAACCGCGGTGCGAATAATGTGTGAAGAGGAACAAAAAATCTTACCCGGTTGATTTGCAGCTATCACACGGGGTGTTTTATTCTCCGTTCTCCGTCTTTCTCGGAAGAGAATGGCATCTCTGCTAGTAGGTACCAATAACTTACCTTAAAAAGTTGAATACGGACTTGAGGAATGAACCCAAGCAACCAAAAATCACATATCTACTTAAAAGCGTGCCTCCCAAGTTCGAATTTCGCTGAACAAAGGTTCCAAGGGGAATTGGTACCAAATTTTCTCGAATGTGAGCATGAAAGTTACAAAAGGTTCCTCAAATAGCCTGTTTGTGACACGGCCATCGCATTAATTAGTATTAAAGTTACGAATAGGACCTCAAATAGCCTTTAATGGACTTGAATTTCCAAAAAGTTCCTCAAATAGCCTTTTTTGTGACATGTCAATCACATTTTTACAGTATAAAAGTTACAAATTCTGTCTCAAAAAGCCTTCTATGAACTTGAAGTTCCAAAAATTTTCTCAAATAACCTTTTTTGTGACATGTCAATTACATCCATATAGTATAAAAGTTACAAATTGGGTCTCAAATAGCCTTTCATGGACTTGAAGTTCAAAAAAATCCTTAAATAGCCTTTTTGTGACATGTCCATCACATCCATACGGTATAAAAGTTACAAATTGGGTCTCAAATAGCCGTCTTTAGACTTGAACGAATTTTAGCACTTTGATTATGCTGATTTAGCTGTGTTTGATCTTTTCAACGAGACTTTTGGTTGCTTAAGTCACTACTTAACATGTGTAAACATGTTTTACGTTATGACCCATACATTCTCCATACCGATTCTAAGTCAATTGTTACGTTATTAAAAATATCATTATTTGGATTTTAATAAATTCATTTTGTGTTTTGTTTTAAAAGCTCTTTCGTAGGCTCATTAGAGACTTAAACTTTATTGTTGATGTTGTTGTTGATTGTTGTTGTTCATCGAAAATAATATCATTTGACATAGGTGTCTAATATTACATAACATGATAGGCACTCTTAGTTTCGTAATTGTTCGCTCAAATCAGTTTCAATCCAACGTCTAAAAATTGAAATGAATACATTAAAGTCAAAGTTTGTAAAATGACGTAAAAAACATGTTTTTGCGGAACGTAGAGGGTCGTTGCTGCCATAGCGTGTGCTTCTTGAATCCAGAGAGAGGGCCAATTTCGATTGCGAAGAGTTCGTTCTGGTGCATAGATGTCACATCAGGAAAGTAGCCATGTACAATCGATTCGTAAAATCTTTGCCACGAATAGAGATTGGCCGATGGAATGGCGATCCGATAGCGTCTGAAGACCAGGCAGAGCACAACGATGACCGTAAGCCCAGTGAACATGAATCGACAGAGAGGTAACTCAAATCGACAGAGGGATCGTATCGATCTCTCTAACGATTTTGCATCATCTAATCGGCAGAGAGGAACACACCATACGCGTGCCTTGTGTGGGTGCCACGAAATAATCTAAGACACGCCCTCCAGAGAAACACACGAACACAATCCGAATCGTATGTTTCCCTTCGAGACGCGTGTTTGCCTGTCTGAGAAGTCGACTGCTACGATTGAAAGCACGCATATAAAAAAGACGGGGATAAAGTGCGAGCACACCGTACGAGTGTACGATTCAAACTGATTTCGCATTTACGCATTCGTATTCGTTGCCTCTAGGTATCCCGGCAGGATAAACCAAATGAGAATATTGGCGTTCTCGGAGTGTCACCGAAATTAACCGTTTTATTCTAAAGCGGGCCACAGACTACACAACATTTGTACAAATGCGATGAAATTCGATGAAATTTTGTCGCTGTGAGCACGATTTGCATAGTGTATGGCACTGCTTGAATGCGCGCCCAAACGGTTGGAGTAAAATCGGTCGGGATCGAAATATTTTGTACAAAACATTCTCCCAGCCGGGGTGGAGATGGGTTTTTTTGTTGCTGTTGCTGTTTTCGCCAGCAATCATTTGTGTTCGCGTGAAATATGTTTGTATAGTGTGTGGGCGAGCATAGATCAAACAATCGACGCGGAATCATCGAATTTGTACAGGCCAATTTGTGTAGTCTATGGCCCGCTTAAGTTCGGTGACTCAACTCTCAATTTTTTGCACGCTCTGTCGATTTCTGAGAGGACGCGCTTACTCCCAGGGTTGCTCACGAAGAGCATAACGCACAAATCGTCGTTGAATTGCCTCAAAATGCGTAATCAAGCAGCTTCAAAAGCCACCATACCAGGGTTGCAGATTCCAATATTGATCGAACCAGGCAGCAATCAGGAAACCAAATTGAGCATGTATCGTATCCTGTATCTCCTCCACACGATGCAACTGCTCGCTCAACATATTGTAATTATACAAACACGGATGTTTCCTGCGCCCAAATGTGAAAGTACATCTCTTCGAAACGCTCAAAATCAATCAATTATAGGCACACCAGCTCACTTCTATGGCCAGAAAGCATTGTAACGCGTATTTAACAATCAGCTAGACTGTTTATAGTGAATAATGTGCGTTTTGAGTGTCTTAACAAGTGTAATGAACACTATATTCATGTTGATTGAAAACAAACAATAGTTAATTATGAAAAACTAGCTGACCCGGTAAACTTCGTTTTACCTTCTAAAGTATAAATCGTAATAAATGTTTAATTTTATCTACACGTCCTTAACTGCATCGTGCTCGCGAATAGATTCTTATGGAAATCGTAACAAATAAAGTTTAATTTGTATTGAGACCACCTTCCATAAAAAGTGAGATCCTTGAAACTATTATACAAACCATCTCTGACCCAAAAAACCCTCGGATACCAAATTTCACTTCATTCCGACCGACCATTCATACGTGATGTTGTTACAGAGAAAATGCCTCCATTTTTATATATAAGAAGATGGGAAGAGATAACTTTGTATGGGGACCCCCCTTTCATAAAAAGTGACATTCTTGAATCTATTATACAAACCATCTCTGACCCAAAAAACCCTCGGATACCAAATTTCACTTCATTTCGACCGACCATTCATACGTGATGATGTTACAAAGAAAACTCCTCCATTTTTATATATAAGACAATGTTTAAGTATGGTATAAACTGAACCTTTCACAACTCTGCACCGAATAGAGATAGAATACTCATTACTTCAGTAAAGTTTCATATTTTGATAATACCTATAACTTTGTAGAGCAAACTTTGTCTCTATCTAATCAAAAATTAAAGTTAGTGTTTTTATTTTATCATAGTAGGCATTGACTCATGTTTGATATTTCATGGGAGGAGGGTGGTGGGGTGATGGGGAACAATCTAGCTAGCAAATGTTCTGAAGACAACCTGACTGCTGAAGTTAAAGACCAAATAACTAGGAAAAAAATTACACTTCAGGCTGTTTTGTGCGGTTGTCCTCTACGGTCACGAGACATGGATATTGCTCCAGGAGGAACTGCGTACTATCGGAGTATTCGAGCGATGAGTGTTAAGAACCATTATTGGTGGCGTGCAGGGGAACGGAGTGTGGAGCCGGAGGATGAACCACGAGCTCACGCGACTCTACGGCAAACACAGTGTCCAGAAGGTGGCGAAGGCAGGACATGTTGCGAGAACGCCGAACGACTGTCCTGCAAAACAGGTGTTCGTCACGAATCCGTTGGAATAAGACAAACAGGAGCGCAACGAACGAGGTAATTTAGACCAAGTGGAGCGTGATCTGGTGAATGTGGGATGCCCGAGAAATTGGAGAACAGATGCTACGGACCGAATGAATTAGAGGAATTATTTTAAACAAGTTATGTCGTGAGACGGAATACTATATACATAAATAAACCGAAGGCTCTTTATGCTCATTGTAATCGAGAATTTTCTAGAACAGGAATGCTAGAATGTATAGCACAACTCAGTATTTTATCTAAAGTAGTTGCAATTCTACACAACTGCTCAGATCTATGCATTTGAAAAAATGACCAAAAAGCAGAAAGGTTTTGAAAACGAAATACATTGTTTTCGTGTTTACTGTACAATATCTGAACCAAATCAGTTGTGCAGTAGATTTTCAAAAAATAATTAAAAAAGTTTGATGCGCATTTGACTAAATGCCGACAACAATATGTAGCTTGCACATTAGAGTGCCCCAAATGACCCGACTTTTGAAAAAGTTATGCGCTGTAGGCTAAAATTGATCCTAGGCCTAGTACAAGATTTCATGCCAAATTTGGGCCAGATCGGATCACGAGAAGGGGTCGCTCAACGAGCCTGAAGTTTGTATCGGATTTCAAGACATTTTGTTCGGGAGAAACATGAAAATCCAGTTTTTCATCAATAACTTTGGTTCCCTTCGGCCGATTTCTTTCAAAAACGGGTTTTCTTAAAGCCTGAACTATGAAAAATATTTCATCCTAAGACTGCATATCGATAAGAGTTAAGATAAAAAAGTTATAAGGCTTCAAAAATGGGCTAACTTTTTTAAGGATGGTATTCATCACTGGTAATGAGTCGGGGCGGTCGAACATATTGACGCCTCATTAACAGTGATGAATACCACCGTTAAAAAAGTTAGCCCATTTTTGAAGCCTTATAACTTTTTTATCTTAACTATTATCGATATGCAATCTTAGGATGAAATATTTGTCATAATTTAGGCTTTAAGAAAACTCGTTTTTGAAAGAAATCGGCCGACGGGAACCAAATTTATTGATGAAAAACTGGATTTTCATGTTTCTCCCGAACAAAATGTCTTAAAATCCCATACAAACTTCAGGCTCGTTGAGCGACCCCTTCCCGTGATCCGATCTGGCCCAAATTTGGCATGAGATCTTGTACAAGGCCTAGGATCAATTTTAGCCTGCAGCGCACAACATTTCAAAGGTTTTGAATTTCCCATACAAATTTGAGGCTGCCTATTGCACATGTCATTGGAAGGTGTTATTTTAATTTGAATATGTGAAAATGGTATCATACCTATCTGTGTATTGTATCACACAGCTGAACGAACAGTGATACCCGTGGCTCATCTGTTTAACCCATTTTCAGTTGAGCGCATCCCCTGTTCAACGAAGCATTAAACCCATCCAAGAAATGATCAACCATCAACGATCACTTTCAGCCTAAAACGCCAAAACAAAATTTGACCTCCAACCCTCACCCGTTCGCTCATTTTGTTGCTCGACTAACAGCTCCGTTTTGTCAGAGACAGATTAGTAAGTGGGTACCTACCTTCATACACTTCCTTGCCATCCGCTGTAATTTTTCCGACCGACCGACCGAGGGTCATGCATAAGACAACAGTTTAAAGCAGTGGTTTTCAAAGTGGTCCCTACCGCCCCCTTGGGGGCGTTGAGAGCTTCCAGGGGGGCGGTGAGCTCAATGTTGAAATTTGGGGGGCGTTGGAAGGGCTCAGGGGGGCGGTGAGGTCGTAATTCACATTTTCACAAATCACGACGCAAAAAATGAAGTTACGTTACAAAACTAGACATCAGGTTGAAGACTAAAAAAACTGTAATTTCACAGAGCGGCAAGAAAATTTTTGTTCCAGTATCTCAATAATTATTTTGAAATGTAATTACAAGATTTTTTTTTTCAATTGTCACTAGTTTTGTATACGCTCTACATGTTGATCATGTTTTGTAAGATTATTGAGGGTTAATGAGAATAATTTTAGATGGCAATGTTTGATAAACTTTAAATTGTATTGTCTCAAAAAATCTGCTGAACAGAAAATACCTTCGAAAATATTTGTATAAAAAGGCGTCATCTGTGATTAAGTGATAGATTTTCTAGAAAGAAAATATGTCATAATTAATTTAGATTAGAGAACTTTTATTTTAAGTTCTTCTTTGTTCATCTCTACATCAATCGATTAAAAAAATCATGGCATCATTTGCCATGGATAAACTTTTGATCTATCACTTACATTGCCTGGATTCAGTTATTAGAATCTAATTTTAACTTTAAGATTTGTAAATTCATATAAATTTGCTGCATAACTTTGAACAGGACAAGAATTCAGATATCAAGAAGTAATACTATTCTTACGTTATTTTGCCAGCTTGACAGAATTTAATTTGTATTCAATAATGCAATTTAGTCTTCAACACTAATGCAAATTAATGCCGAATAGAAAATTTTGTTTACCAAAATTAAGGATATTTGATATGATATCAAAACAAACTAATAAACCAGTTTAAGTAAGTGTCCATGAAACTTGTCTCAGGATTAAGTGTTAACTGGAGGTTTGAAGCAATTTGAGGCCCTTGGAGCCGAAAGTGTTTAAATACACAAAAGCTAATTTCGAGAAAACACGCTTTTTATCTGTTATTTTCGGTTATTTTCCATATATTTTTCAAAAAATACGCATTTTTCTTTGGAACAAAATAGTATAACAAACAAATTCTAAAAATCTGAAAAATCATTAAATATAGTTCGAAATATAAAGAATCGTTTGACAATATTGAATCAAGATCGACCATTTTTACACTCATAACACCTTATAATACCCCTTTGGCTCGGAAGGCTCATTTAAATTTTATAATTTGAAATTTGTTTATTGGAGGGGGCCGTGCGCTACCCCGATTTTTTTTTCCTTGTAGGGGAGAGCCCACTGCGACCAGTAGTTGATCTATTGTGGTAATTACCCCGCGTTACTGTATGCTATCAGGCTCACCTGCACTATGGGTTAAAGTGACAGTTGATTGCTGATTAAGCATTTTATCCCAATCGGGTATGATATCAAAGATGTATGATATAACCTTCTTAGGGCTGATATGCCACCATATGTCTTGTGCGCTTATTAACTTTGCCCCAAGAGCACGCTCTCTCCTATTAAGGAGGGCGCAGCAGTTGCATAGAAGATGTTCTGCAGTTTCTCTTTCGAACCCGCAGAACCGACAGTCGTCGTTTTGAATAATGTTTATCCGTTTGAGATGTTGTTTTGTTGGACAATGTCCGGTCAAGAGACCTGTGTAAGTACTTAACTCGTGCTTACTTAAGTTCAACATGTTTTTGGAGAGTCGTGCGCTTGGTTCAATGAATCTTTTCGCCTGAGCTGCTCCCTCTGCTGTTCTCCAGTTGGAGCCAATAGTGGTGCTTTCCCAGTTCTTGAGTTCCAGATTTAAGGCTCTCCTCGATACTCCGCAGAAGGGTTCTGGTCCAATTAACAGGCCCTGAGATCCTTCCCTAGCTAGCTGGTCTGCTTCTTCGTTCCCTAGGATACCGCAGTGGCCTGGAACCCAGAATAAAAATACTCTGTTCCGTATGGCCAGGTTTCTTAGTGCAACAATACACTCCCATACTAGCTTGGAGTAACATGTGAACGTACTTAGTGCTCGGAGAGCGGCCTGACTGTCAGAGAATATATAGATACTTGTGTACCTGTATCCTCTTTTCAAACAGGCTAAAGTGCATTCTAGAATTGCTTGAACTTCTGCTTGGAATACTGTTGGCCAGTTTCCCATAGGAATTGAGATCCTGAGTCTAGGTCCGAACACCCCTGCCCCAGTTCTGTTATCCATTTTTGACCCATCAGTAAAGAATTTAATCGATCCGGGAGGAACCTTAGGACCACCTGACTCCCACACGTCCCTATCGTTGATAGTTACATTGTATGGTATGTCTAGGTTTAAAACGGGCTCCATCCAGTCATCATTCCTTACAATAAGTGAGTTTATTTTAAATTTATTCAGGATTTTTAGATGTCCTGTGAGATCCCCCTCATAGAGAGTTTTGATTTTTGAGAGTCTCAAGGCACTACGTTCTGCCTCTAACTCAATAAATTGATGTAGTGGCAGAATATTTAGTAGTGCATTCAGAGCCTCGCTTGATGTGGTTCGCATAGCGCCAGTTATAGATAGCGTTGCTATTCTTTGAAGCTTCGCTAATTTCTTCCGGGCCGTAGCTTGCACAGTTTTGGTCCACCATACTAAGGAGGCATAGGAGATTTTGGGTCTTATTATAGCTGTAAATATCCAATGGATGATTTTCGGCCTTAGTCCCCATTTTTTCCCTACTCCTTTGAGGCAAACCCATAGAGCTGTTGTAGCCTTGGCTATTACATGCTCTAACTGTGGGTTCCATGATAGTTTTGAGTCTAGTATGATTCCTAGATATTTCACCTGCGATTCGAAGTTTAGCACTTCCCCATCTAGTGTTAGAGGTTTTAATGCAATTTTTCGTCTCATAGTGAATGCTATCACAGTAGTTTTGGAAGGGTTAATGTTCAGTCCCTCTTCCCTGCACCAGAATAGTGCGTAATTAAGTGCAGATTGCATTCTGTTTGACAACACATTCTCATATTTTCCCCGAACTATTATTACTACGTCGTCTGCAAAGCCAATAACTTCGAAACCCATAGATACAAGTTTGTTTAGGAGGTCGTCCACGATCAATGACCACAACAACGGTGATAGAACCCCACCTTGGGGACATCCCTTAGTTGGAGTGGCACTGATCGTGAGTCCTCCCAAACTTGCATAAATGGTTCTATCTATCAGCATGGTACTAGTCCAGTTAACAATTGCCATGTGGCACCCTCGTCTCGTCCCCGATTAGGCACCCACATATAAATTTGAATGAATTTTAAGTTAAACCTTATAACAATATCAAGCCAAAAGCTAATGGTTTTTCAACGATCCAGATTTTCAAATGTTTCAATAGATTTTCTAAAAAATTGCCCAGGGGGCGTTGAGCTCGAAAATTTTGTAAAAGTGGGCGGTGAGTGAAAAAAGTTTGAAAACCACTGGTTTAAAGCGAGAAACGCGACCCCCAGCATGAAGGAACCCTACTATGGCAGAGGTAGGTATAACTACAATAACCATCACCATCAAACCGGGTCAGACCGACACCGGGCTATCAGGCGGAAAGTTAATTATCTCCAAATTAATTCATCATTTTCAGATTATTCACGCTGGGCTGGCTTTTTCTGCGCGAAAAAAGTGTGTGCAGCCAACGATATTCGTTGGCCTGTTGTGTGGGGTGCAGATACTAAACGTGACGGGTGACTTTCACGTCGTCCATCAAAAAATCTTTGAGTAGAACGAAACCTCAGAGCGAGAGAGGAAATTCATGAACTTGAGTTGGGCAACAGTCACTTAGTATTAACAGAGTTACGACTCCCACAGAGTGATGCATCTGCTCATTGTGTGTGCAATATCCCGCATGGGATGCAACCGATACGAAGGGTTTTTTTTACTAAACAAAATTATGGTTCGAGGGATTCGTATTACATATCTGGCTTTGAAACCCACAGAGCGAGATAGCAGAAAAAAGAAAGCCTGGATCCAAATCAATCACCCGATTCAAGCTGTCACTTTCAGTACCATCATCAGTTTCCGCAGCCGAGATGGGTTGAGCTCCCTGGCTGAGCTAATTTCATCCTCGGAACCTAGTATCGTCATCAATTTTGGCGCGATAATGATAAATCAATTAATTCGAGCCCCCAGGGAGAGTGTTTCTCTCGTGACCAATCTTTAGTTCTGGCCCATTTCGTCGCTGAAAAGGTTCAAAGGATGTTGGTAAGCTTCCTTTCTTGTGCCGAAAGGAAAAAAAATGATACTTGCCCCAAAATGAACGTTTGCCCGCATATCCTTGAGATTATTAAGGAATAAATCTTACAAAGTGTCCCTCCAACCATTCCCTACAGCCAGAGCCAGAGCTCATCATCATCAATCGCCCATTGCCGCTGAGTTCCACCGGTATCATCAATTTTCCTTTGTTTTGATAACTTCACCCTCCACTCTTCTTCATCACATCACACCGGACCAGAGATCCTCACTTCGGAAAACGTGTATCCCCACCCTCTTCCGGAAACAGGCTCTGCTCGCGCCTGAAATTTATGCATTCCGTCGTCGTCGTTGCGCACGGATGGTGGCACAAAAGGAGGAATGTTTCAACCCAATCCCTGAATTTTGGCCGCCTCCGTTCCTTGCATCGACCCATTTTCCGCAAGTTCGACTCTGCGTTTTGTCTCTTCCACTTAGGGTGACCTCTGGCAAAGAAAATTTTCCAGAGGAACTTTTTTAAATCTTCAACTTACTTACTGTTCAACATTGGAATTTGTTTTTATACATAAATAATACATTGAAATAAAACTTGGTTAGGTAGAAAACGCGTAATCGGATAAATTGTTGCGTTTCTGTAAGTGGCTTACTACCGATCGGTATGATCACTGTAAACGGGGGCAGCGTTGAGATTGAAAACCGCTCAAATCCTTAGATTTGACAAAAATCGAAAAATATACTGATTTTGGTAAAATCAAACTTGACGACCTTTTTTTCTGGTAGTTAGCTAGAATTTTTGTTAATGCGTATGAAATCGCAATTATTTTCAATAATCCGTTGAAATCCGTAGGATATTCAGAAAATCCGCAGATTTCGGACATCGATCCGTCGAATCGTGAAAGTGGTCAAAATCCGTAGATCTGGACACGCTGTTCGGCAGTGATACTTGGACATGTAGAGAACAATGACCGCATACTCAGAGCAATCGGATTGCGATTGCGATGCGGAAAATTCAATGCCATCGTCTGCACCGTCGTTGGCAGTGATGACAACCTTCCTGATTTTGTATGGATCTTTTGGCGTTGAATGTGAATTGTTCTACAAAATAATAGGATTTCAATATTTTCATGGAGAAATTGACGGAAATGAGCAGAATTCGTTGCTGAAAAGTGTTTGATAAGGATATTTATAAAAACAAATCTCCCTTTCTAGCTCAAATATCCAAGGCCAGAGGCAAACTCATCAATAAATGGTTATTATGCGGGCTAAATATGAGCGAATATTTTGATGCTTTATTTTGATGCTATATTTTGATCTGTTGACCAAAATAAAGGCCACTACGTACAAAATTAGCTTTCCAGGCTTTTTTAGATGATTTTTTTTTCAAAACCTTCCAAATTTTTTTGAAAACCAGTTGGCATCTCTGGTCATTGAGAGGATTCCTCAGAAATTAGTTCGTGAAGATGGAATTTGAACAGATTCCCGAATAAAAGTTCAATAGAACCACTGATCAAGGTGTACAAGTAGTAGTGTAAAAAAAATCCTTTTGAAGATTTCGTGCTACAATCTTAAGTAGAGCGTCCATTTTCCAGCCATTTTTGGAAAAAAAATGAAGTTTTTAACACTCTACTGCATACGAAACCTTATTAAGATGGTATTTTAAAATTTTAAGGAAGTAGTATTGCAACACTTTAAACTTTTAGCAATTATAAAAGCCAAGACCTATAAACTAAATACTTTAACCGAACGATTAGACTGATTCTTTCTGCAAAAATTTGAAATAATTGAGAAAGATTTTTCACTATCGATAGAAATTGGTTAGCTAGTTTCAAGTTATTCATTAAATTTTCAAATAACTATCCTTTTGTTTTAAGATATAACATTTCTTTGCCGGTGATTTTGCTATTGTCAGCAGTTTGCGAAATGGAAGTTCTAAGTTTTCCAAAATAGAACATTCAGATTCTTTTCGTATCGTTTCTTCATTGGAATTGTTTGGTTTTAAAAATTTTTCGTCGGCCTTCACCTTTATACTAATATTTCGAACGAAAACACTTTTTTTTATCATATTTAATGTATTGATCATGATTTAGAGGAAAAATGTTCAAGTTTAAGCGAATATTAAAGTTTAACTGGTTGAACTATCATTTTCCTTGCTCAATCATCGTGTAAATTGTTAGTAATTTAGCATTTTTTTGACTTCAGAAATCTCGGGAGTTTATAGTGTTTCCCGGGATTAGGGAATTCCAGATTTGTTTTTAATTCCGGGTAGGACACTTCAATCTTAAGCTTTGGAAATCACAGTTTTTCTAAGACATCGGGCATTAGGAAGTTCTAGAAAAGGCATTAACCTAGGCTTACCAGATACTTTCAGAAAAAAGCGGGACCTTTCACGAAAAAAGCGGGACATCGTCGAAAAAAGCAGGACATATTGGAAACTCCTTTAAATCTATAATGTTTTTATATATGATCATTCCTATACATATGTATATTTTCCTTCAGGTAAAATAGTTCATAGAATGTTTGAGAAATAACATTCTTAAGAAAACTTTCATTATTGTAAACTGCAATCACTGAAGTCGAAAATTTTGTAGTTCACAGTAATTTGAAATCCCAAATTTGAAGAAAGTTTTTTTTAAAACAGCCGTTTTTGGTCATTTTCTAAGTTTATTTAATTTAGCTTGTCCATTCAATTGCTTGATTCAAAATGTTTTTTTTTTGCTTGGTCGTTCTTTTATATTTAATCTGGAATAAAACTTTTTCCTTAAACTTTACATTTAGGGGATTCAGCAAGGATTTCGGAGAAAAATCTTGAGCCATCATCATTTGGAAGCAACTTAAAGAATATTTTTTCTTCAATAGCAAAATATTAACATCGCTGGAACGTGCTCAAAACAAACGCTTAACTGAACCCAATTGTTATGGTGATGCTAAGATAAGCTTTCCAGATTGCTCTGTCTTTCACGGACTTGCCCGGATATTTGACACAAAATTTAGGAAAAGTTCGGTTAGGCCCGGTTGCCCGCCTTTTGAAAATAAAAGCCTGGATTTTGCACAGATTTATTGACTTTATTTCCAAAATTGAACAAATATCTAATATTGAGTTTTTTTGCGTTCAAAAATGATTTTTCTTTAAAAAGTTTAGAAATTTTATCAAAATAATCATGAACAGTTTTTCGGAAGCCTAAAATACGATTCAAAATATGCTGATGTGTTTTGATGTTGAAATATATTTTCAAGTGTTTTATTTTTATTTTTATTGAATAAATAGTTCCGTTGTTAGGACCATATTTGTTCGGATATTGCCCGGATTTTGGATTTAAAATTTTGAAATCAAATGCCCGGATTTTGCCTGTTTTTAAGATAAAAGTGCCCGGATTTGCCCGGTATTCTGGCGGCAACCCTAAATGCTTAGAACTAAACGAGGTATTGAATCTTGTCTGATATAAGCTTTGAAAAAAATGCTGCTGGTTTTGAGAAGAAAATACGAAAATATTATATTTGAAGATCCTGTCGGGGCGCCAACATCGAGTCGGACCATTATCTGTTGATGGTGAAGATGCGCCCAAAACTCTCCGTAGTGAACAACACGCGAAACCGGCGCCCGCCTCGGTTAAATATCGCGCGACTGAAGTAACCTGAGGTCGCGGCAGACTACGCGCAATCGGTCGAAGCAGCGCTGCCGGCAGAGGGCGAGCTTGACGAAGCCCCTCTCGAGGACTGTTGGGATACCATCAAAACAACCATCAACAGTGCTGCGGAGAACGTCATCGGTTATGTGGAGCGATCTCGACGGAACGACTGGTTCGACGAGGAGTATAGGAGGGTGATGGACGAAGAGAATGCCGCGCGGGCGGCAGTAGTGCAGAGAGGCACCCGTCGAAATGTGGAAAATCACCGACAGCGGAAGAGGCAGCGAGTCCGAGTTTTCCAGGAGAAAAAGCGCCGCCTGGAGGAGGAGGAGCTCGAGGAGCTGGAGCAGCTGCATCGTTCCCAAGAAACACGAAAGTTCTATCAGAAACTCAACGCATCCCGCAAAGGCTTCGTGCCGCAAGCCGAAATGTGCCGGGATAAGGACGGGGGTATCCTGACGGACAATCGTGAGGTGATCAAAAGGTGGAAGCAGCACTTCGATGAACACCTGAACGGCGCACATGCAGGAGATCAAGACGGTGGGGGAAGGTACATCGCCGGCGTAGCCAACGACGAAGACGAGCCACTCCCAACGATGAGTGAAGTTAAGGAAGCCATTCGCCAGCTGAATAGAAACAAGTCGGCTGGGAAGGATGACATCGCAGCTGAACTCATCAAAATAGGCCCGGACAAGTTGGCCGATTGCCTACACCGGTTGATAGTCCGAATCTGGGACATAGAACAGCTACCGGAGGAGTGGAAGGAGGGGGTAATATGCCCCATCTACAAGAAGGGCGACAAATTGGACTGTGAGAACTACCGAGCGATCACTGTTCTCAATGCCGCCTACAAAGTGTTGTCCCGAATCCTACTCCGCCGCCTAACGCCACAAGCAAACAGATTCGTGGGAAGTCATCAGGCCGGCTTTATGGAGGGACGGTCTACGACGGACCAGATATTCACATTACGGCAAATCCTCCAAAAATGCCGTGAACACCAAGTCCCTACGCACCATCTATTCATCGACTTCAAAGCCGCATACGACACGATCGACCGTAACGAGCTATGGAAAATCATGGACGAGAACGGCTTTTCCGGGAAGCTGATCAGACTGATCAAGGCGACGATGGATGGAACGCAGTGCTGTGTGCGGATTTCGGGTGAATTGTCGAGTTCATTCGAATCGCGCAGGGGGCTTCGACAAGGTGATGGTCTATCCTGCATGATGTTCAACGTGGCGCTAGAAGGTGTTATTCGACGAGCGGTGGGCGAAATGCGGGGCACGATTTTCAACAGATCCAGTCAACTTATCTGCTTTGCCGATGACATTGATATAGTCGGCAGATCATCTGCGGCGGTGGAGGAGATCTACCGCAAACTGAAACGCGAAGCAGGAAGGATTGGGTTGATGCATAATACTTCTAAGACGAAGTATATGCTGGCCTGCGGATCCGAGACCGACCGAACCCGCTTGTCCAGTAATAACAAGGTCACGATCGACGGCGACGAGCTGGAGATAGTCGAAGACTTTGTCTATCTCGGCTCACTGGTGACCGCAGACAATGACACCAGCCGTGAGATCCGGAGGCGAATTATCAGCGAAAGTCGTGCCTACTATGGACTCCACAAGCAACTGCGGTCGAGAAGACTTAGCCATCGCACGAAGTGTAACCTGTATACGACGCTTATTAGACCGGTTGTTCTCTACGGGCACGAGACATGGATATTGCTCGAGGAGGACCTGCGTACACTCGGAGTATTCGAGCGACGAGTGTTAAGAACCATCTTTGGCGGCGTACAGGAGAACGGAATGTGGAGGCGAAGGATGAACCACGAGCTCGCGCGACTCTACGGCGAACCCAGTATCCAGAAGGTGGTGAAGGCTGGCCGGATACGCTGGGCGGGACATGTTGCGAGAATGCCGGATGACTGTCCTGCAAAACAGGTGTTCGCTACGAATCCGGTAGGAACAAGACGAGCGGGGGCGCAACGAGCGAGGTGGTTAGACCAAGTGGAGCGTGATCTGGCGAACGTGGGGTGTCCGAGAAATTGGAGAACGGTTGCCATGGACCGAGTGAATTTTAGGAATTATGTTCGTCAAGTTATGTCGTGAGACGGAATACTATGTAAATAAAAAATATATTTGAATGATTTTCTGTGTTGACCGACCTTCTATAACGTGTTACCTATTTAATTTTTACAGCCTTAGGGGTCATGTTTTAAAAAAAGAAACATTTCTAGTTTTGAAAATCATAAATGGATAAAAGAAGATTAGAAAAAAATGACAGAAGTTGAAATAATCGAGGGGAGATTCTATGAAAAGTGTTTTCATCAAGCACGAACCACCAATTATTTTGAAGTGGTAGAATCAGAGAAGGTTGAGTCTTTCACAATAATTTTCTCAAGAAAAGCGGAACATTTTGAATAAAAAGTGGGACGGCAGAACATTTCCTAAAAAAGCGGGACGTGTCCTGGATGGCAACTCTACATTAACCCACCCAACTGCCCTAAATTCCGCCCAATTGGTACCTATACATTGAGCAGAGAACGGTATCGAAAACGGCGAAAGCGCAAACATCACTGTTTCGAGAAAAATAGGCGTTCAAAGCTTGACCGCTCCATAATCTCCCAGCAATAAATTGTTTTCGTCATTCCTCAAAACAGGCGAAAGAAAATGGCCACACAGATTAGCCATCAGATTCTGCAACTTATGATGATCTTTAGCTCTATGAACCACACCAAGTTCAACGGAAAGTATAAATATGAAACTATTTGAACAAATGCTGGTATAATAGGTACTAAAAATTATAGTTATTCATATTTATGTGTCGCACATTATGATGGAGGACACGCCACATCTTCGAAGCAGCAGCTGAAATACCTCGGAGTGATGGTCGATAGCCGCTTAAGTTTCGGCACAGAAAACAGACGTACAAGCTAGCCCACGAAACTTGTGTAAAATATCCAACGACCGTTTTGATCCAATTTTGGTTTTTTGGCTGGGCCCCCAGATGTCTCCAAACACACCAAAGGGAACTGTCAAAACCAAACTGCGAAATTTTGATCAGTTTTGACCAGGTCGTATCAACTGTTTGGCAAGTTTCAAGAAAATCGTTTTTAAAGTTTCTTAAAATTTTCGTCACGTTGCATATTCTTAAAATTTAATCCCTCTTTCCTTCAAACTAGAAAGTACTTAATTTTTAACAATGGGATCCAAAAGTTATTCTCGAAAGTAACCCGCTGCGAGATGTCTAGAATTGGTTCTAATGGGTAAGACAGATTGTAAAGAATGTAACTAATTGACTGGATATATCCGATTCGTCCTCTGATGATGAACGTCCAAGAAGTGCAAAAATTTGTTCCAAAACTGTTAGTTATTTTGACTGAGCATAAATAAAGGGAGTGAAATTCTGTCTAATCAAAAGTAACTTCTATTGCATTTATCTAGCAAAACATTAGCGGCATTAGTTTAATTATTAACGTGTTCATATACGATAAGTCCTTGCGAAAACTGGCACTTGAAACTTTGATTTGTAGCTTTTAAACGGCGCAATTGATGGCACTGTTTCAAGTCAATTTTCAACGTATTGTTTGGATGCCAGCATTTGAAATTTCACACACTTTTTTGAAGATTTTTTGTTCGAGCTTTTACGTCTGTTCTCTGTGGTTCCGGTGCACATGTCAAATATTGTTGTGATAGTGCGTCGAAAGTCATGCACGCTCGTTTTTGTTTAACCAATTATGTTTATAGAATAACCATTTTATGGTGTTTGCTCGAAAACTATCAATATGGTTATTTTTTAAGAAATTTTCGATTTTAAAATTCAACCATTTATCAAGTTCTCGTGTATAAACCACAAAATGGTTGAAAAACTTTATGTTTTTTCTCCGCCATATTGGAAGCTACCGTGGTGTGAACCGAACGTGTTTCGGATTTAATTTGTTCGTCCGTATAAAACAAGGCTGGAGAGATTCTAAAGCTAATTTTTTTTATTATTATGAATTCCCAATTAAAAAATTCAATCAATCAACAACAAAAAATTAATTGCAGTACTCCAATTGGACGACTATGCGGCAGTCCGGATTCAGTTCCAAAAAGCTTCACCCACCTGAGTGGAATTGCGGTCAACATAAGAGTCTGTGCTACAGCTGCCTCATCAGGAACCTCTCAGATGCATTTAGCACAAAGCAGCAGGAACCGGTAAGTTTTTTTTGCGGACGGTTCCTTGTTTTTCATTTATGTAATTGATTCATTTTTTCAGCATGTCGAAATGCCGATTTCGGAAAAACTCCCATGTTATGTTATTCTCAAGAAAGAAATCCGTCCCCATGCAGAGCGTCTCGCGACAACTGATCCGCAGCTTGGTATGTCCCGGAACCCATTGAATTGTGGTTCGATTACGCTGAGCCAGCTGTAGGATCTCTTTGGAAATAGGATTGCGCACCCGAGTATTTTTACTCTTCTTCAGGAACAAACATTTTTCTCAGTCACCTACCTATGTGACTTAATAAATATCATAGAGCAAGCAGAACACATTGAAAATTGATAAATAAATAAAAAGGTGTGAAATACAGAAAATTGTTTAAATCTTATTTCTTCATCGAAAACATTCCAATCTGTTCTATTTCTACGTTATTTTGCATTATGATTTAAAAACAACCATTTTTCAACTTCTCCTCCCGAATCCCATTCGGCTGAAAAATAACCATATTCGAACTTCTCCCCTAGAAGTCATTTTATGACTTCTCATGGAGAACTCATAAAATGACATTTCCCGGGAAAAGGTCAAAAATGGTTATTTTTGAAACGTAAATGGTTTAATAATTTCTAGCGTGTGGATTCTCTGGCCTGGATTATGGCGAATTGCCATGGTCCAAAGAGTTGCAAAAGACGTCATTTTGCGGGCGTGGCACTTTGCCTTAGAGGTGGAGCGCAATAGATCCAAACTACGAAGTTACGAATGCTACGTAGCAAAAGCTGTTTGAGAAGGACGTAAAGCTCAACGAGCAATATTAATGTTCAAGTGGCAGGAGCTTTTTTCAGGGATTTTCATCCTATTGGATGATTCATCCCATAATTGGCAGGAACAATGGGACACATTGAGCAACGTAAGATGGACGCATAGGCTAATCCCGTGGCTTTCAGACAGGGTAAATCGAAAGTATGATGAGGTCAACTTTTATCTGACGCAGATCCTTTCGGTGCTTTAAGCAATACCTTCATCGGCTTAAGCTTATCAGCTCGCCATATCGCCCGGAATGCATAGATACGGAGAAATCGGCAGAACATGCAATATTTGGGGTGGGTTCTGTAGAGGATATAGATGGAAAAGTAGAAGATAGAGAAATTAAATAGAATTGAGCATCCATATGCATACAAAACAGAAAAAGTTCTGAACGAAAAATGTTCTCTTTATCAATTTAAATCCAGAGAGTAAAAACCCACCCATTTGGCTCCGCCCATTTCTCTGACACTCGGGTATTTGACGCTATAAAAAGAGCGTACCCAGCGCAGTTGGATTCATTCGTTTGACTAATCTCGAAGTGATAGCATCGGTTCCTCCAAGATGACGGTTCCTCCAAGATGACGGTTCCTCCAAGATGACGGTTCCTCCAAGATGACGGTCCCTCCAAGATGACGGTCCCTCCATTCTCCAAGAAGAAGGCATCAAATGGAGAAGAAATTAGTCTTGTTTGGTTCAGCAGTTTTCACTGCTGCCAACAATTAAAGAGTTTACTTGATATTCATTTCAGAATAATTGTAAAATTACGACAGGTTCATGTTGAAGCGAAGGCAACTATTAACCGTGAACGCTGGGAATGTTGTGAATGAAATGTGTCGCGACGAACATTCATGGCGAACTATAAACGACGTTATCTTGCAGATCATGTGCGATCTGATACGGATCAGGAGAAAGGATGAACGAAGACATAGTCAATCTAACTTCATAAGTGGAGAGGTCGTGACGGGATTCTAGCTTGGTAGTTTCCTCATCGGCCATGCCACGGTGGTTGAAAATCCTAGAAGAGTGGTTGCTGTGACGGGCGCGAATTGTTTTGAAAGCGTGCCCTAATCGGTCCACGTCTCGGGTTCTTACGTAGGAGGAAAAAGGAGGAGGAGGAAAAACGAGGAGGAGGAAAAACGAAGAGAAGGAGAAAGAGCATAAAATAAAAAGGGTGAGATGTATAAGTGCATGAGTACAGCCTACCCCTAGATGAAGTCTCATAGGTTGAAACCAAGGGGCACATCACTGCAGAAAACACCAGGCTGTTATGGTTTGAAGTCAAATCTCCATCTTGTAAAAAAACTAAAATTTTTAAACACTCATCACTTATCTAACATGTTAAATGAAGTATTCTCTCGCTAATCGGACGCTATTGGAACTGAAGGGTGCGTCCGACTTCCGAAAACTTCCGATTACTGAAAGTCCGGAGAAAATGTTATCATTTTGTCCACATATGATACATTCCATCATAATTTCGATACATCAACGAGAACTGACTGAGAATTAAAAAAATAAAACTGAGTATACACAAGTGTGTGAGCTTTAACACGTTCGTTGCCATGGCACCCATATTCGGGTGACGGGTGTATTTCCTGGGGGCCCCATCACATCAAAAAGCGGGTGACGCTCTCTTCCTCAAGTTAGCCGCTAAGTTTAGCCACACGTTGCAAATCTGGGAACTCTCTTTTTTTTTCTTTCTCGCTCCCAAAATTTTTTTGGGCCCGGCTAGTAAAACTACCTAAATGAGCGTGGTGACGAACGTGTTAACACGTTTCCTATAAAATAGCCGATTCACTGAGGGTTTGAGAAATTCGAAAATGACCCAAAATCGACTCAGTCTATCGTACACTGTGTTTTTGGCCAAACAGTAAATTGATCTGGTAAAAGACCTTAGGGGCCGTTTACTAATTACGTAAGCA